>NC_090652.1:46650693-46773830 GCF_040937935.1 Hyperolius riggenbachi | reverse complement strand
TACCGTATATCCATGAATATAAGCCTACCTTGTGTATAAGACGACCTCAAAATTTGACCCTTTTAAGCTGGAATTTTTTTAATGACTTAAAGTGGATCCGAGAAACTTTTACTCAGTGCATAATTGTGTTCCTTACATATAGTTTATAGGGCATACCTCAAGCCAAATACTTTTTTTGTTTTGTTTTAATACTCTAATTCCCTATAAACTAAACAAGCCTCGCTCACAGCTCCTTTTGTGCCTTGGCACTGTAGCAAGGGCTTATGGGAGCTCAGTCTGGGCAGGGGGAGGAGGAGGTTACTTGCCATTGATTTCAGAGGCAGAGAGGAGGAGAGGGGACTGAATTTACACACAGGCAAGCTGGTGGCATTTCCAGCCCTCAGACTGTGACAATGTGACAAACAGAACATGGCTGCTCTCATTGTATCACAGGAATAAATAATCATACACTTTTGAAGCTGTTTGCAACTAGATATGCTGTGTAAACTATCTAAACTTTAGATAGACATAGATATAGATATATAGACAAGTTACTTGTTAAATTTAGTTTTTCATCTCGGATCTGCTTTACGTATAACTTGGGGATCAGAAGGAGTTAACAGCTGCACTGCATAACGTATTGCAGCAAGTAACCCCTTTCTGGCCCCCAAGTGCAGCCAGTAACTTCTCCAGGCTCCCACAAGCAGCTATTAACCCTCCAATCTGTCCTTATCCCCCCTCCTGAAGTAATCAAAGATGGGATTATCTGTCCTCCCACCTCAAGGAAAGAATTGTCCCCCTGCTTCCCCCTGTAATCAGTGTGGCCAATGTCTGTCCCGTTCCCACCCACTCCAGATAATCAGTGCAACCAGAATATGTTCTCCCCTTCCAATTTTATAAAGAAAAGATCCAATTTAACACCAATTCAATAAATACAACAATCGGTTGTACCGAAAAATCCCTTTTTTTTCATCCATTCGATAAATCCAATCAAATTTTCCATTTTTTATTTGATAAAAGATCTGGAGTGTTGGATTTTTCTGATCAATTTATATGAAAATTGAATAGTGTGTGGTAGATTGACAAGATTGTACGGTCCCAAGCAATTTCTTCTTTCTGAGTGTTCATTTTTATCATAATTGGGGAAAAATTTAACATAGGTGTGTAGTACATTGTTCAGATTTTTAAAATGTCTCAACCAATCAGAAAAATGGATTGCAATTCTTGAATTGAAAAGATATTTAAAAAATTGTATTGTGTGGCCACCTTAACCCTCCTGGCGGTACACAGTTTCTGAGGCTGCGTCCACAGGAGGGATTTTTTGAAATAAAGTAGTTGTAGCCTTTGTAGCTAGCACTAGGCTAGCTACCATTGTCGCCCAAGTCCCCCGCACCCTTCTGATCCCCCCGATCGCTGCCGCTATGCCATGCGCAATCCCGATCCTCCCCATAGCGAAGCCTGGAGCTGATTGGAGAGGCTGCGCCATCACGGGGTACGTATAACGGCAGCGATCGGGGGGGATCGGAGCAGAGCGGAGGGACTTGGGGGACAATGGTAGCTAGCGAAGTGCTAGCTACAAAGGCTAAAACAACTTTTATTCAAATAATCCCTCCCGGGGCAGAGAAATCCTCTACGGCGGCTATCCCAAGTGTAGCTCAGGGTTACCGCCAGGAGAGTTAAGGCCAATTTTGGAAGAGCCAGTAAACGTTACCAGCAGGCTTTTGGGATGTGGGAGGAAACCCTATACAACTAGTGATGCTCTCTGGATTAAACTGGAACGAAATCCAAATGAGTTTCATTCGGATTTCATCCTTCTAATTAGTGCACCTGAGCGGGTGTGTGTGTGTGTGTGTGTGGGGGGGGGGGGGGGGGGGTTTAAACTTGCCCAACAGGTGTCTTATTTAACCAGTCCCACGGCGCATCCCACGATGCGTTCCAAGCTGAGGTCACGTGACTACAAACACTTCGTCCGGCTTGAAAGAGGAAGTGTTTGTAGTCACGTGACACAGCTTGGAAAGCAGTGTGGGAGGCACTGTGAGACGGGTTAAAGAAGACACCTGCTGGGTAAGTTTAACCCCCGCACACATCCGCTCAGGGGCACTAATTAGGAGGATGAAATCCGAATGAAACTTATTCGGATTTCATCCGTACCTCATCCCATTGAAAGAACATGCAAAATCCGTGCACATAGCATCTTGGGCCAGATTTGAACCAGGGATCCCAGCACTGCAAGTGGAGGAGAGTGCCATCCAATGCTCCACCATGATGGTCGGAAAAGCAGATTTCCAATTCCATTGATATTCCAATTTTCGTCAATGCCAATTACCGATTCTGTGGATTTCGGATATTCATTTTCTAATCTGAGTAGCCTTTTTTGGGGGTTATTTTTTGCATTCTCTAGCCAAATACTTCTGAGTTGTTTCTGCATACTCTGATTGGTCCAATACGTCCGAGTTCTGTGATTGTTCTAAAATTAGAGTTTCGGCAATGCAGTATTTCTGACAAAATCCAATTTCCGAGTTCTATTTTCCGAGTTCCTATCGGAAATAACGATTTCCAATCGGAAATGAGGACATTTCAAATCGGTGAATCCGAATGAACATCCTGATCACCCACAAACCTTTTGCCGTGACACCCATTCTGCATAGGAGTCCAATGTTAACTATGTCCACTAGTGGGCGGCAAATAGAATTTGCATAGTTCAATTCTGGGTTAAGGTTAGTGTTGGGCGAACAGTGTTCGCCACTGTTCGGGTTCTGCAGAACATCACCCTGTTCGGGTGATGTTCGAGTTCGGCCGAACACCTGACGGTGCTCGGCCAAACCGTTCGGCCACATGGCCGAACTAAGAGCGCATGGCCGAACGTTCCCCGAACGTTCGGCTAGCGCTGTGATTGGCCGAACGGGTCACGTGGTTCGGACCCGAACGCGCTCTGATTGGCCGAACGGTCACGTGGTTCGGGTAAATAAATACCCGAACCACGTCATATCTCCGCCATTTGTCTGTGGGTTTAGCTTTGGGTAGGCAGGCAGGGTAGTTCGCGCTCCAGCCACGCTAGCCAGGGTCCCCCCAGTCATTGTGTCGCTGCTGGGAATAGTAGTACACCGCTCGCTCAGCATTCTGTTTACTGCCACTCTGTGTACCTCGCTCAGCCACACTATATAGCATTCTGTTTACTGTTCTGTGTCTGCTGGGAATAGTTGTACACTGCTCGCTCAGCCACACTATATAGCATTCTGTTTACTGCCACTCTGTGTACCTCGCTCAGCCACACTATATAGCATTCTGTTTACTGTTCTGTGTCTGCTGGGAATAGTAGTACACCGCTCGCTCAGCCACACTATATAGCAATCTGTTTACTGCCACTCTGTGTACCTCGCTCAGCCACACTATATAGCATTCTGTTTACTGTTCTGTGTCTGCTGGGAATAGTAGTACACCGCTCGCTCAGCCACACTATATAGCATTCTGTGCCACTCTGTGTACCTCGCTCAGCCACACTATATAGCATTCTGTTTACTGTTCTGTGTCTGCTGGGAATAGTAGTACACCGCTCGCTCAGCCACACTATATAGCATTCTGTTTACTGCCACTCTGTGTACCTTGCTCAGCCACACTATATAGCATTCTGTTTACTGTTCTGTGTCTGCTGGGAATAGTAGTACACCGCTCACCCGCCACTGTATAGCATTGTGCTCTGTGTCGCTGCTGGGAATAGTGGTACACCGCTCACCCGCCACTGTATAGCATTGTGCTCTGTGTCTCTGCTGGGAATAGTGGTACACCGCTCACCCGCCACTGTATAGCATTGTGCTCTGTGTCGCTGCTGGGAATAGTGGTACACCGCTCAGCCACACTATATAGCATTCTGTTTACTGTTCTGTGTCTGCTGGGAATAGTAGTACACCGCTCGCTCAGCCACACTATATAGCATTCTGTTTACTGCCACTCTGTGTACCTCGCTCAGCCACACTATATAGCATTCTGTTTACTGCCACTCTGTGTCTGCTGGGAATAGTAGTACACCGCTCGCTCAGCCACACTATATAGCATTCTGTTTACTGCCACTCTGTGTACCTTGCTCAGCCACACTATATAGCTTTCTGTTTACTGTTCTGTGTCTGCTGGGAATAGTAGTACACCGCTCACCCGCCACTGTATAGCATTGTGCTCTGTGTCGCTGCTGGGAATAGTGGTACACCGCTCACCCGCCACTGTATAGCATTGTGCTCTGTGTCGCTGCTGGGAATAGTGGTACACCGCTCACCCGCCACTGTATAGCATTGTGCTCTGTGTCGCTGCTGGGAATAGTGGTACACCGCTCAGCCACACTATATAGCATTCTGTTTACTGTTCTGTGTCTGCTGGGAATATTAGTACACCGCTCGCTCAGCCACACTATATAGCATTCTGTTTACTGCCACTCTGTGTACCTCGCTCAGCCACACTATATAGCATTCTGTTTACTGCCACTCTGTGTCTGCTGGGAATAGTAGTACACTGCTCACCCGCCACTGTATAGCATTGTGCTCTGTGTCGCTGCTAGGAATAGTGGTACACCGCTCACCCGCCACTGTATAGCATTGTGCTCTGTGTCGCTGCTGGGAATAGTGGTACACCGCTCACCCGCCACTGTATAGCATTGTGCACACTCCTGGTCCCCAACCAGTAACATGAACAATGACCATCTGTGATGGGTTAGCGTTTCCGGTCCCTGTTTATTGAACCTCTCATCTTTATTACATTTATGACTGCATGGCGGCAAAAAGCATTGCTATATCCGCACGCTATTTTTCCTCATGCAAGGCCTGGGATGTTGTGTCTCAAAAAGCGTGGCCTTCTCCTCCTGCGGCTCCTCCTGTTCCCTCACGTGTGCTGCTGCTGCTGCTGGGTTAGCGTTTCCGGTCCCTGTTTATTGAACCTCTCATCTTTATTACATTTATGACTGCATGGCGGCAAAAAGCATTGCTATATCCGCACGCTATTTTTCCTCATGCAAGGCCTGGGATGTTGTGTCTCAAAAAGCGTGGCCTTCTCCTCCTGCGGCTCCTCCTGTTCCCTCACGTGTGCTGCTGCTGCTGCTGCTGCTGCTGCTGGGTTAGCGTTTCCGGTCCCTGTTTATTGAACCTCTCATCTTTATTACATTTATGACTGCATGGCGGCAAAAAGCATTGCTATATCCGCACGCTATTTGTCCTCATGCAAGGCCTGGGATGTTGTGTCTCAAAAAGCGTGGCCTTCTCCTCCTGCGGCTCCTCCTGTTCCCTCACGTGTGCTGCTGCTGCTGCTGGGTTAGCGTTTCCGGTCCCTGTTTATTGAACCTCTCATCTTTATTACATTTATGACTGCATGGCGGCAAAAAGCATTGCTATATCCGCACGCTATTTTTCCTCATGCAAGGCCTGGGATGTTGTGTCTCAAAAAGCGTGGCCTTCTCCTCCTGCGGCTCCTCCTGTTCCCTCACGTGTGCTGCTGCTGCTGCTGGGTTAGCGTTTCCGGTCCCTGTTTATTGAACCTCTCATCTTTATTACATTTATGACTGCATGGCGGCAAAAAGCATTGCTATATCCGCACGCTATTTGTCCTCATGCAAGGCCTGGGATGTTGTGTCTCAAAAAGCGTGGCCTTCTCCTCCTGTGGCTCCTCCTGTTCCCTCACGTCTGCTGCTGCTGCTGCTGCTGCTGCTGGGTTAGCGTTTCCGGTCCCTGTTTATTGAACCTCTCATCTTTATTACATTTATGACTGCATGGCGGCAAAAAGCATTGCTATATCCGCACGCTATTTGTCCTCATGCAAGGCCTGGGATGTTGTGTCTCAAAAAGCGTGGCCTTCTCCTCCTGCGGCTCCTCCTGTTCCCTCACGTGTGCTGCTGCTGCTGCTGGGTTAGCGTTTCCGGTCCCTGTTTATTGAACCTCTCATCTTTATTACATTTATGACTGCATGGCGGCAAAAAGCATTGCTATATCCGCACGCTATTTGTCCTCATGCAAGGCCTGGGATGTTGTGTCTCAAAAAGCGTGGCCTTCTCCTCCTGCGGCTCCTCCTGTTCCCTCACGTGTGCTGCTGCTGCTGCTGGGTTAGCGTTTCCGGTCCCTGTTTATTGAACCTCTCATCTTTATTACATTTATGACTGCATGGCGGCAAAAAGCATTGCTATATCCGCACGCTATTTTTCCTCATGCAAGGCCTGGGATGTTGTGTCTCAAAAAGCGTGGCCTTCTCCTCCTGCGGCTCCTCCTGTTCCCTCACGTGTGCTGCTGCTGCTGCTGGGTTACCGTTTCCGGTCCCTTTTCCTGGAACCTCTTCTCTGTATTACATTTATGACTGCATGGCGACAAAAAGCATGTTACCTGTGCAAAGAAACATGACATTTTCCACATTTAAAAGACAGTTTTTCCTTTGAAACTTTACAATCAATTTTCTCAAAAACTATAAGCTCTTTTTCAAATATTTTTTTTCCTCTTGTACCCACTCCCAAGGTGCACATACCCTGCAAATTTGGGGTATGTAGCATGTAAGGAAGCTTTACAAAGCACGAAAGTTCGGGTCCCCATTGACTTCCATTATGTTCGGAGTTCGGCGCGAACACCCGAACATCGCGGCGATGTTCGGCGAACGTTCGCGAACCCGAACATCTAGGTGTTCGCCCAACACTACCTATGAACAGTGACTGAGTGAGTGTCTAGTACAGTAAGTAAGTAGTAACAGTCAGGAAGTACAACTAGCAGTTACAATAATCAGTAGTAATCACAAGGAAATAGAGTGTGTGTACACTACAGACAGTGAGTGCACGCACACGCAGGAGCTATGAACAAACAGTGACAGTGAGTGTCCTAGTACAGTTACAGTATATAACTACAATACAAAATACAATCACTCAGTACTAAAGGACAGCAGAAATACTGGTATAGATGAGAAATAAACTAACAGAGGACAGGAGAGAACAGCTGCCCACACAGGCAGGCCCAGAGGCCTAAAGCTGTAAGCCTGCAGCAGCTGCCTGTCTCTATGTAACACACAAGCTACTAACTAAAATACAATGTCTATCTAACTAACAACAATATAGGTGTATATAGGAGGTGTATGTGAGCAAAAACGCTAGGTGATTGACCACAATAAAGCTCTTGCTAAGCCAACGCACAAAGGAGCAGATCTCTCTCTGTACAAAGTCAGGCAAGGACGGAAACACCTAACATGGCGGCCGCTATTTATAGGGTAGGGCTGGCCAGGGTCCCCCTCTGTGATTGGCTGCCGTCAGAGGGCCTGGGAGCCCTCTGATTGGCTCTAAGGACATCAATCTGGGCTATGACGCTATTCGAGCTCGGTATTCGAGCTCGAATAGCGCTGTTAGCTCGAATAGCTCGAATAGTGAATGGGCTATTCGAGTTCACTCGAATAGCCCATTCGAATAGCTCCAGCTATTCGGAGCTCGAATACCGAGCTCGAATAGCTGAAAAAGAGCTCGAATATTCGAGCTACTCGAATATTCGAGCTCTGCTGAGCACCACTGGTGGGGACATCTGCAGCCAATCTGAGTGCATTTTGTGGGTACATCTGCAGCCAATCTGACAGCATATTGTGTGTACATCTGCAGCCAATCTGAGTGCATTTTGTGGGGAAACTGCTGCTAGATTTTTTTTTCGGGGGGTTAGTCTACCGGCCCTCCACCATGTGGCCTGGAAAAAAAACGGCCCTCCATGCCCGCGAAGTTGGACAGCACTGTCCTAGCTGATAGCATGGTGTTTACATATTATAAAAATAGAAGATCTTAGTCAGACACACCTAATGTTGGTATCTCTAGCTCCAGGTTTGGGCGGGTGAAGACTTATACCTCTTCTATAGCAATTATGTGTGCAGTTATGTGCGAGATGATAGCGGCCCTGTATTTCTGGAATTTCACGGTTGTATAACTTGTTTCTCAACTTGTTTTTAAAATGCACCTGATGCGTGATTCAAATTAAAGTGATTAGGACCATCTATAGCTACCGTATATCCATGAATATAAGCCTACCTTGTGTATAAGACGACCTCAAAATTTGACCCTTTTAAGCTGGAATTTTTTTAATGACTTAAAGTGGATCCGAGAAACTTTTACTCAGTGCATAATTGTGTTCCTTACATATAGTTTATAGGGCATACCTCAAGCCAAATACTTTTTTTGTTTTGTTTTAATACTCTAATTCCCTATAAACTAAACAAGCCTCGCTCACAGCTCCTTTTGTGCCTTGGCACTGTAGCAAGGGCTTATGGGAGCTCAGTCTGGGCAGGGGGAGGAGGAGGTTACTTGCCATTGATTTCAGAGGCAGAGAGGAGGAGAGGGGACTGAATTTACACACAGGCAAGCTGGTGGCATTTCCAGCCCTCAGACTGTGACAATGTGACAAACAGAACATGGCTGCTCTCATTGTATCACAGGAATAAATAATCATACACTTTTGAAGCTGTTTGCAACTAGATATGCTGTGTAAACTATCTAAACTTTAGATAGACATAGATATAGATATATAGACAAGTTACTTGTTAAATTTAGTTTTTCATCTCGGATCTGCTTTACGTATAACTTGGGGATCAGAAGGAGTTAACAGCTGCACTGCATAACGTATTGCAGCAAGTAACCCCTTTCTGGCCCCCAAGTGCAGCCAGTAACTTCTCCAGGCTCCCACAAGCAGCTATTAACCCTCCAATCTGTCCTTATCCCCCCTCCTGAAGTAATCAAAGATGGGATTATCTGTCCTCCCACCTCAAGGAAAGAATTGTCCCCCTGCTTCCCCCTGTAATCAGTGTGGCCAATGTCTGTCCCGTTCCCACCCACTCCAGATAATCAGTGCAACCAGAATATGTTCTCCCCTTCCAATTTTATAAAGAAAAGATCCAATTTAACACCAATTCAATAAATACAACAATCGGTTGTACCGAAAAATCCCTTTTTTTTCATCCATTCGATAAATCCAATCAAATTTTCCATTTTTTATTTGATAAAAGATCTGGAGTGTTGGATTTTTCTGATCAATTTATATGAAAATTGAATAGTGTGTGGTAGATTGACAAGATTGTACGGTCCCAAGCAATTTCTTCTTTCTGAGTGTTCATTTTTATCATAATTGGGGAAAAATTTAACATAGGTGTGTAGTACATTGTTCAGATTTTTAAAATGTCTCAACCAATCAGAAAAATGGATTGCAATTCTTGAATTGAAAAGATATTTAAAAAATTGTATTGTGTGGCCACCTTAACCCTCCTGGCGGTACACAGTTTCTGAGGCTGCGTCCACAGGAGGGATTTTTTGAAATAAAGTAGTTGTAGCCTTTGTAGCTAGCACTAGGCTAGCTACCATTGTCGCCCAAGTCCCCCGCACCCTTCTGATCCCCCCGATCGCTGCCGCTATGCCATGCGCAATCCCGATCCTCCCCATAGCGAAGCCTGGAGCTGATTGGAGAGGCTGCGCCATCACGGGGTACGTATAACGGCAGCGATCGGGGGGGATCGGAGCAGAGCGGAGGGACTTGGGGGACAATGGTAGCTAGCGAAGTGCTAGCTACAAAGGCTAAAACAACTTTTATTCAAATAATCCCTCCCGGGGCAGAGAAATCCTCTACGGCGGCTATCCCAAGTGTAGCTCAGGGTTACCGCCAGGAGAGTTAAGGCCAATTTTGGAAGAGCCAGTAAACGTTACCAGCAGGCTTTTGGGATGTGGGAGGAAACCCTATACAACTAGTGATGCTCTCTGGATTAAACTGGAACGAAATCCAAATGAGTTTCATTCGGATTTCATCCTTCTAATTAGTGCACCTGAGCGGGTGTGTGTGTGTGTGTGTGTGGGGGGGGGGGGGGGGGGGGGGTTTAAACTTGCCCAACAGGTGTCTTATTTAACCAGTCCCACGGCGCATCCCACGATGCGTTCCAAGCTGAGGTCACGTGACTACAAACACTTCGTCCGGCTTGAAAGAGGAAGTGTTTGTAGTCACGTGACACAGCTTGGAAAGCAGTGTGGGAGGCACTGTGAGACGGGTTAAAGAAGACACCTGCTGGGTAAGTTTAACCCCCGCACACATCCGCTCAGGGGCACTAATTAGGAGGATGAAATCCGAATGAAACTTATTCGGATTTCATCCGTACCTCATCCCATTGAAAGAACATGCAAAATCCGTGCACATAGCATCTTGGGCCAGATTTGAACCAGGGATCCCAGCACTGCAAGTGGAGGAGAGTGCCATCCAATGCTCCACCATGATGGTCGGAAAAGCAGATTTCCAATTCCATTGATATTCCAATTTTCGTCAATGCCAATTACCGATTCTGTGGATTTCGGATATTCATTTTCTAATCTGAGTAGCCTTTTTTGGGGGTTATTTTTTGCATTCTCTAGCCAAATACTTCTGAGTTGTTTCTGCATACTCTGATTGGTCCAATACGTCCGAGTTCTGTGATTGTTCTAAAATTAGAGTTTCGGCAATGCAGTATTTCTGACAAAATCCAATTTCCGAGTTCTATTTTCCGAGTTCCTATCGGAAATAACGATTTCCAATCGGAAATGAGGACATTTCAAATCGGTGAATCCGAATGAACATCCTGATCACCCACAAACCTTTTGCCGTGACACCCATTCTGCATAGGAGTCCAATGTTAACTATGTCCACTAGTGGGCGGCAAATAGAATTTGCATAGTTCAATTCTGGGTTAAGGTTAGTGTTGGGCGAACAGTGTTCGCCACTGTTCGGGTTCTGCAGAACATCACCCTGTTCGGGTGATGTTCGAGTTCGGCCGAACACCTGACGGTGCTCGGCCAAACCGTTCGGCCACATGGCCGAACTAAGAGCGCATGGCCGAACGTTCCCCGAACGTTCGGCTAGCGCTGTGATTGGCCGAACGGGTCACGTGGTTCGGACCCGAACGCGCTCTGATTGGCCGAACGGTCACGTGGTTCGGGTAAATAAATACCCGAACCACGTCATATCTCCGCCATTTGTCTGTGGGTTTAGCTTTGGGTAGGCAGGCAGGGTAGTTCGCGCTCCAGCCACGCTAGCCAGGGTCCCCCCCAGTCATTGTGTGTCGCAGCTGGGAACAGTAGTACACCGCTCGCTCAGCCACACTATATATAGCATTGTTTACTGCCACTGTGTACCTCGCTCAGCCACACTATATAGCATTCTGTGTACTGTTCTGTGTCTGCTGGGAACAGTAGTACACCGCTCGTTCAGCCACACTATATAGCATTCTGTGTACTGTTCTGTGTCTGCTGGGAACAGTAGTACACCGCTCGTTCAGCCACACTATATAGCATTCTGTGTACTGTTCTGTGTCTGCTGGGAACAGTAGTACACCGCTCGTTCAGCCACACTATATAGCATTCTGTGTACTGTTCTGTGTCTGCTGGGAATAGTGGTACACCGCTCGTTCAGCCACACTATATAGCATTCTGTGTACTGTTCTGTGTCTGCTGGGAATAGTGGTACACCGCTCGTTCAGCCACACTATATAGCATTCTGTGTACTGTTCTGTTTCTGCTGGGAACAGTAGTACACCGCTCGTTCAGTTTCCGGTCCCTGTTTATTGAACCTCTCATCTGTATTACATTTATGACTGCATGGCGGCAAAAAGCATTGCTGCTATATCCGCACGCTTTTTGTCCTCATGCAAGGCCTGGGTTGTTGTGTCTCAAAAAGCATGGCCTTCTCCTCCTGCGCCTGCTCCTGTTCCATCACGTGTGCTGCTGCTGCTGGGTTAGCGTTTCCAGTCCCTGTTTATGGAACCTCTCATCTGTATTACATTTATGACTGCATGGCGGCAAAAAGCATTGCTATATCCGCACGCTTTTTGTCCTCATGCAAGGCCTGGGTTGCGTCTCAAAAAGCGTGGCCTTCTCCTCCTGTGCCTCCTCCTGTTCCATCACGTGTGCTCTGTGCTGCTGCTGCTGGGTTAGCGTTACCGGTCCCTGTTTATGGAACCTCTTCTCTTTATTACATTTATGACTGCATGGCGGCAAAAAGCATTGCTATATCCGCACGCTTCTTGTCCTCATGCAAGGCCTGGGTTGTTGTGTCTCAAAGCGTAGCCTTCTCCTCCTGCGCCTCCTCCTGTTCCATCACGTGTGCTCTGTGCTGCTGCTGCTGCTGGGTTAGCGTTACCGGTCCCTGTTTATTGAACCTCTTATCTTTATTACATTTATGACTGCATGGCGGTAAAAAGCATGCTATCCGCACGCTTCTTGTCCTCATGCAAGGCCTGGGTTGTTGTGTCTCAAAGCGTGGCCTTCTCCTCCTGCGCCTCCTCCTGTTCCATCACGTGTGCTCTGTGCTGCTGCTGCTGCTGGGTTAGCGTTACCGGTCCCTGTTTATGGAACCTCTTCTCTTTATTACATTTATGACTGCATGGCGGCAAAAAGCATTGCTGCTATATCCGCACGCTTCTTGTCCTCATGCAAGGCCTGGGTTGTTGTCTCAAAAAGCGTGGCCTTCTCCTCCTGCGCCGCCTCCTGTTCCATCACGTGTGCTGCTGCTGCTGCTGGGTTAGCGTTACCGGTCCCTGTTTATTGAACCTCTTATCTTTATTACATTTATGACTGCATGGCGGTAAAAAGCATGCTATCCGCACGCTTCTTGTCCTCATGCAAGGCCTGGGTTGTTGTGTCTCAAAAAGCGTGGCCTTCTCCTCCTGCGCCTCCTCCTGTTCCATCACGTGTGCTCTGTGCTGCTGCTGGGTTAGCGTTACCGGTCCCTGTTTATGGAACCTCTTATCTTTATTACATTTATGACTGCCTGGCGGTAAAAACCATGTTACCTGTGCAAAGAAACATGACATTTTCAGCATTTAAAAGACAATTTTTCCTTTGAAACTTTACAATCAATTTTCTCAAAAACTATAAGCTCTTTTTGCTAAAAAATTTTTCCTCTTGTACCCACTCCCAAGGTGCACATACCCTGTAAATTTGGGGTATGTAGCATGTAAGGAGGCTTTACAAAGCACAAAAGTTCGGGTCCCCATTGACTTCCATTATGTTCGGAGTTCGGGTCGAACACCCGAACATCGCGGCCATGTTCGGCCTGTTCGGCCCGAACCCGAACATCTAGATGTTCGCCCAACACTAGTTAAGGTCTTTAATGTTTTCATTTGTTTTAATATTTATAAATAGATCCTAAAGGTAATTTCACATTAGTACGTTGCAGCATTTTACCGCATTCCTACCGAATGGCAATGTAAGTCAAGGGCTCGATTCACAAAGCGGTGCTAACCCAGTTAGAGACTTTAGGCGTGATAACCATTGCACCACGCTGGTGAAAAGCCAGTTTAGGCGTGATAAGTTTAGGCGTGATAAGTTTAGGCGTGATAAGTTTAGGCGTGATAACTTTAGGCGTGATAAGTTTAGGCGTGATAAGTTTAGGCGTGATAAGTTTAGGCGTGATAAGTTTAGATCGCTTGCAAAGTCCCGCACACAAAGCAGCGCCATTAAACTCTATGCGAAGTGCACCAGACTTTGCTAGCGTAAAACTTTTGATCAGCTGTGCATTGCGGTGCTAACCCAGTTGGTGCTTAAACTTATCACACCTAAACTTATCACGCCTAAACTTATCACACCTAAACTTATCACGCCTAAACATATCACACCCAAACTTATCATGCCTAGACTTAGCACACCTAAACTTATCACGCCTAGACTTATCACACCTAAACTTATCACACCTAAACTTATCACACCTAAACTTATCACACCTAAACTTATCACGCCTAAACTTATCACGCCTAAACTTATCACGCCTAAACTGAGTTTAGGCGTGATAAAGGGCTTTTCACCCGCGTGCTAACTGTTAGCACCGCTTTGTGAATCAGGCCCCATGGGTTTAATCACATTGCCTACGGTGCTGTGCTGAAAGTCCCCCCTCTATCGCGAGCGCGTACCTAAGTTACTATGCGACTCCTGCGGTGATTTGTGGCAGGCCAGAAGTCGTGCAAGTATGGCAATGCAGGGTTTTTAAGAAACTTACACGGTGGCACTGTGGTGTGCATGCGCGGAGGCGGAGTGCAAGTGAGTGCCCCTTGCTGTTTCAGTCAGAAGGGGATTATTGCACAGTAACATGGTAATCACCAAAGGCCTGTTTTTGGCGGTGCGGCATCTGGGCCGCACTGCACCATTGCCATCAATTCCTAATGTGAAACCAGCCTCAGGCAACACAATTTTTTTTCTGTGCATACCAAGAATTTAATCTAATCAGGTTATTTCTGTAATTCATTTCCTGTAAATCAAGAGCTTTGTGAAATGGCTGTAAGTGAATGGTAAACATTGTGTTATTGGGTGGCATGACACCCTACCCTAATTATATAACAAAAAGAGTCCTATATAAGTAAATTTGAAAGTAGGAGCCTATCACAAAGAAGAAAGCATCACAATCGCTACAGGTCAGCTCACTAGAAGCCACAGTAAGTGCGACAACAGTGTTATTAAAGTGACACTGGGGCGAAAAAAAACCCACAAAAACTTATGATATAATGAATTTTGTCTAGTATGGATAAGTAATGGAACATTAGTAGCAAGAGTCTCATATTTTTATTTTCAGTTGTAAAGCTTTTTTTTAATAACGTTGCATCATTCTTTTATATTTGCAGTTTACAAACTGCGCTTTGCATTTTAAACTATGAAACAGAGCAGAGCTAATGACCATTTGAACTCCCCTGCAGTAAAATCTTATCTGATGTTGTCTTTCATTGTTTCTTTGATGCATAAGTGCTTCAGAAAATAGCACTGTAGCCAACCAGCTGACTAAATTAGTCAGAGAGCTCAGAGAAGCTCTATTGCATAGATAACAAAAGAAGTCTCTTAACTCTTCCTGTACTGGAAACAATATTAGACTCATATCTGGGCTACTAATGTTTTATTTATTAGCTGTACGACACATACAGTTCATTATATCATGAGTTTATTTTCACTTCAGACTCCCTTTACCAGATGGTGACAAGTGCATTGTTCCAAATTTTGACAAGAATGTTTCATAAATCCAATATAGTGATGAGTACAAATTTCGCATAGACGTAATTTTGTACCAAAATTCACAATTACAAGGCGAAATCGCAATGCGAATTTTTGGGAAAAATTGTAATTTTGTCTAATTGTAGTCATTTGTAATTTCAGGTAATTTTGTGCCAACTTTAGCGGTTACTAGCCCCCATACATGCTATTGCCAGCAAAATTGCTACATATGTTAAGAATAGTGGGTACAAGTCATAAAGACCTTGTAGTTTGAGAAAAAATCGATTTAAAAAATGCAAAGGAAAAATGGTTTTTAAACTGTCATTTTTCAGCGTTTAAAACATATTTTCTTTTGCTTTTTTTTAATTTGTAGGGTTAAACTACATGATACATACATTGACATAAGACTATATTAGATTGTGAGCCCCTCTGAGGGACAGTTAAGTGACCAGACAATATATACTCTGTACAGCGCTGTGTAAGATGTCGGCACTATATAAATAACAAATAATTACGTAATGACTTTTAACGTTAATATCTTTTCGTTATTATTTCCCGTCTGTTTTTCCAACAGTATTTATCGTGAACAAAGTTTGACAAAGATGTTTATCGTTATCAGATTTCGTTATCCACCGGTGCCACTTCGTTATCCAGCTGGGCCCTTTTTTCCTGGCACACTTTTTTCATGCACGCACAAATTGTAATTACATATAGGCGTAACTGTGAAAATTACATATGCGGTACATTCTGCACCCCTTCCAATATATTACAAACCTGTATTTTTGTTTACTTTTTTAAAGTGAACCTGAGGTGAGAGGGATATGGATGCTGCCATATTGATTTCCTTTTAAGCAATACCAGTTGCCTAGCCATCCTGCTGATTATCTGCCTCTAATACTTTCAGCCATGGACCCTGACCATAGACCGTGTACAAGCATGCAACAGATTAGGTGTTTCTGACATTGTCCAATCTGACAAGATTAGCTGCATGCTTGTTTCTGGTGTGATTCAGACACTACTGCAGCCAAATAGATCAGCAGGGCTACCAGGCAACTGGTATTGCGTAACAGGAAATAAATAGGGCAGCCTCCATATCACTCTCACCGGGTTCACTTTAAACTAGTACTCAGTAAAATAGAAACAGAACTTAATGATTTGCGAATCACATAAACCTTTTATCTAATTAAGTTCTTTAGTGGGTTTTTTTTTTTTTTATCAATTTGAATTTGATGCCATAACATTTAAAAAAGCTGGTTCAGGGGCATGTTGTTTACCACTGTATTGTGTCACCACTTATTTTAACATCACAAATCTGAGGACACAAACTGCTGAAGTTTTAAAAGTGTTAGTGCCCAATTTCTGCTGCTTAAAGGGAAGGTTCAGGCAAAAGCTAAAAAAAAATAAAAATCCAAATCCTCTTACCTGGGGCTTCCTCCAGCCCGTGGCATGCAGGACGTGCCCTTGCCGCGGCTCCCGGTCGTCTCCGGTGGCGTACCTGGCCAGGCTGGCTGCCAGGTCGGGCTTCTTCTGCGCCTCACGGGGGCGCGCTGACGTCATCTGACGTCCTCCGGGCTGTACTGCGCAGGCGCAGAACTACTGAGCCTGCGCAGTACAGCCCGGAGGACGTCCGATGACGTCAGCGCGCACCAATGACACGCACGTTGGAGCGCAGAAGAAGCCCGACCTGGCAGCCGGCCGGAAGTATTGAAATACATGTGCCTTATATTTAGGGTTGCACAGAAACATAGTGCGATCCAGTGACTCAACAAAAGGTTGTTGAACCTATGCTCTTTCTGCAAAGGTTCTTTGAAATTATAAACAAATGCAGTATAGACTGTAATGATTGCTTCTGCAGCCTGTACTGCTGGCTGCAGTGGTTCTGCAGCCAGGCAGTTTCTGATTTCTTTCTATACATTTGCTGGCATGGCTTTGCTTGCACTCTCATTGAGTGTTGATTACCTTGCAGCTGTTTGGAGATTTGCATGTCCACTCCCTCTGAATGACCTCAGCATAAAGTCTCACTTCCTGCTGTGGTAATTGTCTGACATAGTTCCATGTTAGCCTGACTAGCAGTAGCTTAGGACCTCTGTTCTTGGATAGTTAGATAGTACGCTTTGTCGCTGTTGCGCTTCGCGTGCGGTGACCGTACTCCCAACGTGTTTTAGTCGCTGTTGCGCTTCTCATGCGGTGACCGCGTTTAGGTAGCGTTTAGTTAGTGTTTTGTTAGCGTTTATGACTTGCCTCTGTTTTCTTGCTTTGTTCTGTCTGTGGATCGCACTACTCTGGCAGTAAGGGTAGTGGATCATTCTGATTCTGTTTGCGAAGCAAGCCATCGCTGCAGTTGCGTTTGGCTACTTCCTTCTGTCCTGTTTTTGGCGCTTGCTGTACAAGCATTCATTCTGCCTGGGGATCGCATTCGCTCCGGCGGTGAGAGTGGTGGATCCCATCTGACCTGTCCTTGTTATATGTTTGTCTGTCTGTCTGAGCAACCCTTGCCGTTGCCTGCTGTAAGGCAACCGATTGGTAAGCGTGCTTGCTATCTGTTTGTTTGTGTTCCTAGTTAGCTTTCCTTGTACGCTCGAACTGGGAGGAAACCAGGGACTCGTACACACTAGTTAGGACGTACAGTACACGTTTGTTATTTTGTCAGTACTTGCGCCATATATCGGTTACGCCGATATATGCGCATACTGTCTTTATTATTTTCTTGTATTCGAATCGTGGAGATATATCAATACGTTGATATACGCACATTCGGACTGTTGTTTCTGTGCTGTTTCGGTATTGCTCATTGCTGATTGCATTGAGCAATATTTGTCTGTCATCTGTGGAGCACTCAGAGCTGTTGTCCTCTGTGCTCCACAGCTCCTCCTGCTGTCTGGTATTTCCCTCCACAGGTGCATTTGCATCGCACTGGGGCCATCTGTCTGAGCGCTTGTGGGAGATTTCCATCGTGTCAGCGTGCGCGTTGTGCGCTGACTGACGAAATTATCCCACAATCGTTACATAGACATTATGGTCCTCACAATTGAGAGATTACAGGTCCATCTCACTAAACTGAGAAGTGAGATCAGCACTGCTGAGGACAGTCTGAAAGGCAGTGTGGACTCGAATGACTACAATGACATCATGGAAGAAATCGATGATGGCATCAATGCTAAGAAACGTACCTTGGCCACCCGTAAGCAAATGAAGCTTAAACATGATGCCAATGATTACAGCCAAGACCGGGTGTACACCTGGAAAGAGGAACGGCAGAGAGCTCGCAACGGTGGCCAAACGCTAGGCGAGACACAGCTTGAGGACACAGAGGGGAACCAACAAGAGTGCGGTGTACCTGAGCGGACGAGGCAGAGCTGATGCACTTTTGGTTTGTGGCGGAAGACGAGGAGGATGACGACGGAGAGGCCCGCGGAATAGAGGAAAGCCGTGAGGTGGCAGAGGGGCACCACGGCGCAATAGACACGAATGGGACACAGCCGAGTCAATGACTGATGACTGACAACCCACAGGATTTTCAAGAGGCCCACGTCCCCGTGCAAGGGGGCGCATTAGACGATGCAGGAAAGCGAGGGGTCAGCACAGGTTCCAGCAAGCGGAACCCACGCCAGCAGAGGGACAATTATCAGTTGAGGAACAGAACCTGAACAAGGTGAGCAATGTCATTAACATCTCCTCATATGAACTTGACCCTATAGAACTTTCAGTACTGGAGAAGGGACTGGGGATTGTGCCCACTCATTTAATTGATTGGGAGGTCGATTTGTTTAAATTTCTGAGGAGACTCAGGTTGAAAGCATTTTTTTAAGAAAATGTGTCTGGCAACGCTATGGACAATAGACTGTCTAGATATATGCAGTGCTCCGATTGGTCTCCAGATGAACAATTTCCAGTAATTGATGCTTTTGAGAAGGCTGTTAAGTGGGAGATTAAGTTGAAATGGGACAATAGCAAATATGCACATAAAAATCTTACTATGGCCCAAAATTCAGCGCTGAAATGACTAGCGCAAAATTCTGAGATCATCACCACCAAAGCTGATAAGGGGGAAGCTACTGTCATACAGAACATGCAAGGATATCTGCGGGAGGGGTTTAGACAGGTGCATAATTAAACCCTCTATACCAGGTGTTAGTGACCCTACCCAAATAGTGAAAGAGAAAGTTCAGCACTTGAGGATGGGGTAATAGACAGCAGATTGGGTTAAAGGGTTAACGGTAGAATTTCCCAGTGTTCCCCTGTTATATTTGTTAACAAAAATCCACAAGCAGCTGGTGGACTCCCCTGGACGACCAATGGTGTCCAGTAGGGGGTCAATATTATACCCGTTAGCAGGTTTTTTGGATACACATCTGCAGTCGATTGTTAAATCCTTTCCTCGTTGTCTTAAAGACACTACAGACCTATTGGTGAGACTGGAAGCCTTAAATGATGCACACAGTGACATTATTTTTTGTAGTTTAGACATCCAGAGCCTGTTCAGTGTTCACGGCTATACCTCAGGATGAGGCAATAGCTGTGATAGAGGGACAGGTTATTGGAAACCAGTCTCCCCAATGGTGTGGTATACTTTTTACTGGACAGCCTTGAATTGATTCTCAAATCAAACCATTTCAGATTTCATAATGAATTTTACATACAACGGCAGGGGGCGAGCATGGGATCTCCTGCCGCTCCCTCTATTGCTCACATTTTTGTTGAGTCACTGGAGCGCACTATGTTTCTGTGCAACCCTAAATATAAGGCACATGTATTTCAATACTTCTGTTTTGTGGATGATGTATTACTCCTGTGAAGGGGCCCTGAAGAATTGCTCCTTGAGATGGTGAATGAGGCCAATCAAATCCACCCGGCAATTACATTTTCCCTCAATGTATCTAGAGACACCATCAGTTTTCTAGATGTGTCCCTCAAAATTTAAAGCGGAAGGGGGACATCACAGTTTTCACCCCAGACATCTCAAAAAAAAATTTAAGCTATTGTAGTGGCGTAATAGCTGGTGGCAGACTGGCACTGGCAGCAGAAGATATAGTTCTGTGTGGACCCTGGTGGGTAGTGGTACCACAGACAGGAGCAGCAGCAGGAGTAGGTAGATGCAGCTATTGTAGTGGCGTAATAGCTGGTATTGGCAGCAGAAGATATAGTTCTGCGTGGACCCTGGTGGTGGGTAGTGGTACCACAGACAGGAGCAGCAGGAGGAGTAGGTAGATGCAGCTATTGTAGTGGCGTAATAGCTTGTAGTGGCAGCAGAAGATATAGTTCTGTGTGGACCCTGGTGGGTAGTGGTACCACAGACAGGAGCAGCAGGAGGAGTAGGTAGATGCAGCTATTGTAGTGGCGTAATAGC
Organism: Hyperolius riggenbachi; assembly: GCF_040937935.1. Classification (NCBI taxonomy): domain Eukaryota; kingdom Metazoa; phylum Chordata; class Amphibia; order Anura; family Hyperoliidae; genus Hyperolius; species Hyperolius riggenbachi. Next base: position 46,753,545 of record NC_090652.1, on the reverse strand, counting down.
TTGTAGTGGCAGCAGAAGATATAGTTCTGTGTGGACCCTGGTGGTGGTAGTGGTACCACAGACAGGAGCAGCAGGAGGAGTAGGTAGATGCAGCTTTTGTAGTGGCGTAATAGCTAGTAGTGGCAGCAGAAGATATAATTCTGTGTGGACCCTGGTGGTGGTGGGTACCACAGACAGAAGCAGCAGGAGGAGTAGGTAGATGCCGCTATTGTAGTGGCGTAGTAGCTGGTGGCAGTGGCAGACTGGCAGCAGAAGCTATAGTTCTGTGTGGACCCTGGTGGTGGGTACCACAAACAGCAGCAGCAGGAGGAGTAGGTAGATGCAGCTATTGTAGTGGCATAGTAGCTGGTGGCAGTGGCAGCAGAAGCTATAGTTCTGTGTGGACCCTGGTGGTGGGTACCACAGACAGCAGCAGCAGGAGGAGTAGGTAGATGCAGCTATTGTAGTGGCATAGTAGCTGGTGGCAGTGGCAGCAGAAGGTATAGTCTGGTGGTGGTGGGTACCACAGACAGCAGCAGCAGAAGTAGGTAGATGCAGCTATTGTAGTGACATAGTATCTGGTGGCAGTGGCAGAAGATATAGTTCTGTGTGGACCCTGGTGGTGGTGGGTACCACAGACAGCAGCAGCAGGGGGAGTAGGTAGATGCAGCTATTGTAGTGGCGTAGTAGCTGGTGGCAGTGGCAGAAGATATAGTTCTGTGTGGACCCTGGTGGTGGTGGGTACCACAGACAGCAGCAGCAGGAGGAGTAGGTAGATGCACCCTGGTGGTGGGAGCAGCACAGGCAGCAGGAGACAGGAGGAGAAGAAGTGTAACGTGTGGTAGCCAGCATACCTAGTGTTGGTACCACAGCACAGTTCAAACATTAAAAAGGAGAGGTTCCAGGAAGTGGTCGTACTGCCGCAGTTGGTGCTTTCCCACAACTTGGACAGCACAATTATCAGCCTAGACACCTCCAAAAAATACACAGCAATTGTGTTTGGATAGACCATGGCACCTAGTGTTGGTACCACGGCTGCAAAACATTTTTGAACCAGGCTTATTAGTCAAGACGGAGCCAGGAGATTGTGGTGGTAAAGGGTGGTAAGGCAGGCATAGTGATTTCCAGCCACTTCATGTCCCCCTCTTGCCAACAGGGGCCAGGAATTCACCAACCACCCAAGCCTGGTTTATTTTGAGAAACGTCAGTCTGTCCACAGACTGGGTGGACAGACGAGAGAGCTTCTCGGTCACCACACCACCGGCCGCACTGAAGCACCTCTCAGACAGCACGCTGGAAGGGGGGCAAGCAAGGACTTCCAGGGCGTACTGCACCAGCTCGCTCCAAATATCCCGGTGCTTGACCCACTAATCCAAGGGGTCCACAGGGGTGTCGGTGTCAAGCCTGCTGTAGGACCCCATGTAGTCTGCCACCATCCGGGTCAGGCGCTGGTTCTGGCTTTGAGAGCCAGATGCTGCTGCAGCACCTCCTCTGTCGACAGCTGTACGCGTGGCGTAGAGCGCCTTTGTCAGAGACAGCAGGCTTGTTGTGCGCCTGCTGCTGTGCTGGCTGGACTGTGACAGCAGGGGGGGGAGGTGGAAGTCTGGGGGAAGGCTTCCTCCAAGCGCCGAACCAGGGACCGCTGCAAGTCCCTCATTCGGCGCACAGGGTCTCATCCTGCAGGCAGGAACTGATGAAGCTTCCCCTTCAGCCGTGGGTCTAGCATCAGGGTGATCAAGATGTCCTCCCGAGCACGCATCTGCTTCATCCTTGGGTCACTGCGCAGGCACTGCAGCATGTGCGCTGCCATGGGGAAGAGGAGCGCCATCTCCGGTGACATAATCGGCACCCCCAGAGCCGACAATGCTGTCCTCCTCCTCTGACTCCTGAGTCTCCTCCTGCTCTCTCCACCGCTACACCACTACAGCTGCACTCGGCTGTGCCTCCTCATCCTCAAGGTCAGGGACCTCCAACTCCTCCAACTCAAAGTCTTCAACCTCCTCCTGCCGCACAGAGGTGGACTGTGCAGGTGGCTGCTGATTCTGCTGGATCAAGGCTGTCTTTCCCACTTCCAGCAGAGCATATAGGGCCTTGTCCAGCATGCACACCATGGTCACATACTCACACAGCAAAGCACGGTGCCGGCTGACCATGTTGGTGGCTTCCAGGAAGGGTGCCAGCACCAAGCACACCAGCTGCATTTTTCCCCACTCAGCACTGAGGATGATGTCCGGGAGGTGGATGGTGCCGGTCCCGGACAAGGTGGCATCCGCGGTGGCTTTGGCCAGGTACTGGTTGACAACCTGCCTCTGTTCAACCAGACGTTCCAACATGGCCAGGGTGGAATTCCACCGTGTTGGAACGTCTATGATGAGACGGTGCTGTGGGAGATTCAGCTCCAGCTGCACAGCTTCCAGGGACACTGTGGCACCACTCGAGCAGAAAAAATTACCCACGGTTTGCCTTGCCACTCCCAAAAGTGTCCATCCCCTGGTAGGTGTGCAGGAAATTCTGCACCACCAGGTTCAGGATGTGGGCCAGACAGCGGATGTGGGTGAGGTTTCCCCAGTGGATTGCGGCAATCAGGTTGGCCCCATTGTCAGACACCACCTCTCCGACTTTCAGGCCTCTGGGGGTCAGCCAACTCCTCTCCTGCTCTCCTGAGTTTGGCCAGGACGTGGTCTGCCGTCAGCTTGTGCTTCCCCAGGCTGACCATCTCCATCAGCGCTTGGCAGTGGCGAGCCTTCACACTGCTGCTGAGGCGGGGGTGTTTGGTGGCGGGTTGGCCGGAGGATGGAACTGGATCAGAGGAACCTGCTGCACTTCCCCTGAACCTGCTGCGGGGTGGCCCCACCCACTGGATTGCTGCTGTGCCCGATGCTGCTGTCCCCTCCTCACCCCCTTCCACCAAACTCACCCAGTGCACCGTGAACGACAGCGACCTGTCCCAAAGCGGGTAGACCATCAGTCCATGGTCACATGGACCCGCTCACCCACCGCATGGTCTAGGCCAAATGCACATTGGCCATCGCAAAGCGGTGCAGTGCTGGGATGGCCGTGCATGAAAAATAGCGTTGGCTGGGAACTGGCCAATCTGGCGCTGCACAATGCAGGAGCGCACGCATGTTGCTCCTCTCCTGCACAAAAGAGTATGGGAGGAGCTGGGAGGACATGGCCCGTGCAAGCAGGTCGTTCAGCTGGCAGATGTGAATGCTGTCAGGAGGCTGAGCCCTGACCACAAATGACTCGCTCAGCAGGGTCTGGTGTCTCTTTTTGCTTGCACGGAAAAAGGAGCAGAGGAGACCGTTGAGGACTGGCTGCCTGAACAGGCCTCAGTGTCGGCAGGAGTGGCAAAGGGGGTTCTGGTGGTGCTTTTGATCTGAACACTGCCAACGCCAGCTTCCTTCAGCCTCTTGAATAGAGTTGGGCCGAACGGTTCGCCTGCGAACGGTTCCATGCGAACTTCAGTGGTTCGCGTTCGCGTCCCGCAGGCGAACTTTTGAGGAAGTTCGGTTCGCCTCATAATGCACCATGGAGGGTCAACTTTGACCCTCTACATCACAGTCAGCAGGCCCAGTGTAGCCAATTAGGCTACACTAGCCCCTGGAGCCCCACCCCCCTTATATAAGGCAGGCAGCGGCGGCCATTACGGTCACTCGTGTGCCTGCATTAGTGAGAGTAGGGCGAGCTGCTGCAGACTGTCTCTCATAGGGAAAGATTAGTTAGGCTTAGCTTGTTCCTGGCTGCATACCTGTTCTGTGAACCCACCACTGCATACCTGTACTGTGAACCCACCACTGCATACCTGTTCTGTGAACCCACCACTGCATACCTGTTCAGTGAACCCACCACTGCATACCTGTTCAGTGAACCTGCCACTGCATACCTGTTCTGTGAACCCACCACTGCATACCTGTTCTGTGAACCCACCACTGCATACCTGTACTGTGAACCCACCACTGCATACCTGTTCAGTAAACCCACCACTGCATACCTGTTCAGTGAACCCACCACTGCATACCTGTTCTGTGAACCCACCACTGCATACCTGTTCAGTGAACCCACCACTGCATACCTGTTGTGTTCAGTGAACCCACCACTGCATACCTGTTGTGTTCAGTGAACCCGCCACTGCATACCTGTTGTGTTCAGTGGACCCGCCACTGTATACCTGTTCTGTTCAGTGAACCAGCCACTGCATACCTGTTCTGTTCAGTGAACCCGCTACTGTATACCTGTTCTGTTCAGTGAACCCGCCACTGCATACCTGTTCTGTGAACCCGCCACTGTATACCTGTTCTGTTCAGTGAACCCGCCACTGTATACCTGTTCTGTTCAGTGGACCCGCTACTGTATACCTGTTCTGTCCAGTGAACCTGCCACTGCATACCTGTTCTGTGAACCCACCACTGTATACCTGTTCTGTTCAGTGGACCTTAATTACCTTAATTACACTACCTGATTGATGTATACACATGCAAGATGTTTTAAAGCACTTTAGGCCTGTCATTTAGCATTCAATGTGATTTCTGCCCTTAAAACGCTGCTTTGCGTCAAATCCAGATTTTTCCCAGGGACTTTTGGCGTGTATCCCACTCCGCCATGCCACCCTCCAGGTGTTAGACCCCTTGAAACATCTTTTCCATCACTTTTGTGGCCAGCATAATTTTTTTTTTTTCAAAGTTCGCATCCCCATTGAAGTCTATTGCGGTTCGCGAACTTTAACGCGAACCGAACCTTCCGCGGAAGTTCGCGAACCCGGTTCGCGAACCTAAAATCGGAGGTTCGGCCCAACTCTACTCTTGAACTCCTCATGCTCGTGATGATGTTTTTTTGGCCAGATGGTTGATAAGCTGGAGGTGCCGTAGTTGGAGGGGTTACAACCTCTGCTCAGCTTCATCTGGCACACGTTGCAAGTGACAAACTGGCTGTCCACTGAGGGAAGATCAAAAAACTGCCAGATTGGGGATTGGAATTTTTCCTTACGCCCTGAATGGGTTGCTGCTGCTGTTTTTCTCCCAGCGGTGGTTGGGGCCTGGGGTTGAGTGGTGCGACTGGTGGTAGCGGCAGAAGATGAAGCAGCAGGCTGTGGGTCCCGCATTCCACGCCCACTGCTGCTCCTGCCAATGTCAGCGGTGCTGATCCTCCGTGCAAAACCCACCCACGCATCCTCCTCCTCAGACTCAGAGCTGACATCCCCCTCCTGTGGATGGTAGTCATGGTCCTTCATCTCGTCATCATTATCAGCATCATACTCCCCTTCCTCAAACAACTGCTGGGATGATGACCCCCTAAACTCCTCTTCTGCTGACACATCAGGCAAGGACCCCCCCCAACAATCACCGTCCCCATCTGTGACTCCTCCACATACCCCATTGCGCCCAGAATATTCTCCTCAAACTCAGTGGTAACAGCCCTGATTGCGCTCGTGGTGCCTGGACTAAAGAGCGTGCTGACTGAGGGTAGGCTGCCCGCTGGGGTCGACATGATGACCGACGAGTCCCCATGCACTGCTGGGCGGCTGTTGCTGCTCCTGCAAACAGTAGTGGTGTTGGGGGTGGAGCTCTCTGTTGAAGACCTGGTGGTGGCCTGCTCATCCACCATCAGCTGCATCACAGGCTCGGTGTCTTTCTCCTCCAATTTGAGTCGCCGACCCTGCTGAAAAATGGCCGCTACACGCTGCTGCGCCTTTGCAGCGTGACTCCCCCTAAGAGCTGGGCACCCAGTGCGTCCACGGCCAGTGCTTAGCGGCGGAATGGACACTGACACGGCAAAACTGCTGATGGTGCCAGCAATGTTCCTTCTCTGTTTGGCCTCGCTGCCCTTCCCCCGGCTGCCAGTGCCAGCAGACATAGTACAAGTTTGTGTGATGATGTCACCAGATGGATGTGGGGTACTTGCACTTTATTGAAATCGGTAAAATCGGTGTTGGACTTTAATGAATAAGCATGGAGTGACAGACAGCAGAGCAGAAGACAGTGCACACTAACGGTCTATCTGTCACACACACTGACGCTCAGCACAGCAGCACTGCAGTAATCTGTAGTAGTAAGCTAACAGACAGTACTACTCTAACAACTAACAACTAGCACTGCATTACTAAATAACTACACAAAAACACAGTAATCCTATTCCCTAACCTATACCGTAGCTAAGGCTAATAGCACAGGCCTGGCCTGTGTGCACAAACCGCACACACAGACAGACACCTAACAGTAACTAGCAGAGCTGCTGCAGCACAGAGACTGTCACACACACTAACTAAAATCAAAATACAAGCTATCTAACTAAACAACAATAAAAGAGTGTATAGTACAGGTGTTTATGTGCAAAAACGCTGGGTTTTCTCACAGTAGAAAGCACTTGCTTAGCCAAACAGCACTGGAGATGTCTCTCAGTGAGCAGTCACAAGCAAGGACGATTTTCTCATCATGGCCGCCACTTTATATACAGGAGGGGCTGGCCAGAGTTCCCCTCTGTGATTGGTTGCTAGGGCCTCTGCTGGGAGCCCTCTGGCTCAATGACGTCATGGACCTCATCTCCATGGTTACAGTATTCGGATTTGGATATCCGACGGATTTTCGACCAGATATCCGGATTGCAGATAAATATCCGCGTAGTGCTATTCGGATTTGCACAGAAATCCAGAATCCAAATCCAGGTTCGGATAGCGGAAAAAGTTTGGATTATCCGGGCACAAGCTGCAAAACTGACAGAAGCTCTTCTTTCCAGAGTCCTGCAGCATGCAAACTTACACAATGGTCAAAAGGCTGCCTGCCTGCACAGGCAGCTGAGCAAATCATCACAGTACCCCCCCCTCCAGGGTCGAATTCCAGGCGACCCTCAAAACTGCTATTAGCAACAGACTCAAACTGAAGACTCATGAAGGTCGGGGCAGCCCGACAAGATCCAATTCCAGAGTCAGTCCACCCGAAACCGACCTCATCGGAAACAGAAGCCACCGACACATGCCCATCAGTACTACCAGTCTCAGTATAACACCCATCAGGACTGTGAACGCCAGAGAAGAAGCCATCGACACCCTCCAGACAATACCCACCACCTTCCAAGGAGCGTCTGAAAATACCAAACCTGCCACAATACCTGTTCGAAGTGTCCCTTACAACACAAAAGCCACCGTTGATCTTATCCAGGGTACCAAGCAAAAACTCTCCCGGAATCTCCCAAAACCCTTTGGAGCTCTGCAGAGATCCCAAGAGGCCAGAGCGCTCACCAGGCTCACATGGAGAACCGCCAAGAACCCCTATGGAACCAATGATTATCCTGGATTCAGAATTACGAGGACACTCATCAAGATCAAGACATTCAGGGACCACTTCTGGGCATGCAAGCAAGCAGACTAAATCAGAACATGTCTCCACCGAGGAAGCATCTGAGTATGCTGGTAACCGAGGCACACTTGGGCTTTCTGGGTCACAGAGCACACTGGGGTACACCAGCACAGGAGAAACCTCAGGACATGTCGGGGAACTGCCAACCTCAGAGTCCGGCACGACAAGACCAAAACCAGTACCGGACAGAGAATCATCACGAGTGGAGGTCACAGGCCCTGGACTTTCAAAAGAAGACTCGGGTACAAATTCAGAAATTTCTGTGACAATAATATCATCATTGACTACATATGAGTGAAGCTCCATCAGAGCTGAAAAGGTAGCCAGCAAGGCAGCAATGCCTACGGAAGAGGGTAACACCTCAGAAGGACTTGGGGGGCAGGAGACATCTCCTACAAGTTCTGCACCCCCTGGGAGGAACTCTGAGACTTCCAGAACATCAAACAAGACCTCAGGAACATCATTTTTCAAGTTTTCTAAGAAGGATTCTGTACTATCCATGTTACAGGGCAAAACTGGAACTTTATTTTGAGAACAGGGCAGATGTCCCAGGGAAGGTTCCACCATAAACTGAGACTGAATTTCATCATCATGAGTGGAACGTACAGGAATATTCACTGGACCACACACTGACTCCCTAACTTTAATCTCGCTGCACCCAGAATTCTGCGTAGCAGTCAAACTAGCTTGCAACTCCAAAACTGCAGAAAGACAGGTAAAAATAGCAGCAATACCTAGACGAGCCTCTAGGGGCAGGGCAGGAGATATTGTACAAGGCAATATTGACTCATCCAGAGTACAGGGTGGAGAGTCAGAACTTTCTTCAAAGCAAGAAAGGGACTCCCAAATGTCAGTGTGATTGGACATCGTTTTGTTATTCATGGTACAGGGCAGGCTCAGAGAAAGCGTCTCTGAATAAGGCAAAGAAGGTTCAGCATCAGATTCGCAAACCCGAAGCGCTGTCTCACTCTTAGATTCAGCTAACAATGTCGAATCCGAGGAATCAGAACGCAAAACCTGCGAATCAAAATTCACTTTAGGTTGTGAAACTGATGCTTCCATAGCGCAAACCTCCGCGATCTGCGGAGCAGACTGCAAGGCATCTAGGACCGAAACACTGGAGCAACTGTCTCCAGGCAACGGGCCCTTACAGGTGAGAACAGGGTGAGACAGGGAATCAGTTGCAGAAGAAATAGCGGCATCAACAGGATAAACTTTATTAGGCATATTAATTTTACTTTTGACGCTGCACAGTCGAGAAACTTTCCCCATAGCAGGGTCACAGATGGAAGATCTCAAAGATCTGTTTCTAAATGACAAAGGATCCCACACATCCTTGAGGAAACCGGCAGACTCATGCCGATCACAATCTGCAGGAACATCCGAGAAACAGGCATCAGATCGCACAGATTCAAACTGCACACTGTCAGGAGAGAATCCTTCAGGATTCGCACAGGTATCAACCACAGCGGCATACTCATTCATTTCAGATTGCACAAAGTCAAGACTCTCATGCTTTACCCCAGAAAGGCAGGAACAATCATCCGACAACGATGTCTCTTTATTGGAATCAATTGGTTGGTGTGTGTGCAACTCATCCAAAATCATTTGCCATACATAGATCACCAGATCCACATCATCCTTGTCACATTCATCGGAATCAATCAGAAGGTACATAGAATCAAGACAAGCATTCAAGACATCTTCGCTTTTTGCGATGTAAAAATCGCAAAAGGCTTTCCAATCAAAATCGAATTCCTCCAGCAAGGCCCCAACATCCCAGGAAGCAAATGGGGGTTCAAACAGGCCAGTATCCAAATAATCTCCATAGGGGTGGAGTTCAGGAACAAGAACAGATTTTTTAACTGCTTTAATGTAGTGTGCGATCCTACCTATAGCAGGATCCACATAAGCTTTGGATTGGGGCAAAAAACCTGGAAACTGATCAGCAGATGCATTATAAACATCATTATAATACTGCATGGTTTTGCCCATTTCAGACTTGACAGAAATAACCTCTTTATTTGTGGTTGCTATGGGCAACGGATCTTTCCGCTGGGAAGCCTTCCTAGATCTTTTACGTTTAGACTTAGAGGCTTTGGATGGCTGCTTTATGGATGAAAGAGTAGATGGAACAGCTGATTGAGCTGCTGACAACAACTCATTAAGGGGGTATGGTAATTGAGGTAATCTCAGCCAATTGTGAATTAAAAAGGCCAAGAATTCCAGGGGTCTTTGACTCAGGGTGGTATGATCTAACACATCATAAGCCCACATTGACATTTCGCCCCCCAACAGAATGTAGACCATTTGGGGGGCCCAGGTAGACACTGGGGTGCATTGGAATTCAGGGTTCGCTAACAGTTTCGTACACTCAGACAAAAATTCGTCTGCTGATTCAGGTTCAAGTTTTTTAAATCTCTTAAAGGTACAAGAGCCATATTCGACAAAATCGTACAAATCGGAAATTCCGTCTACACTGGGGTTTTGGGTTGGGCTGGCCATACAGTAACGATTGTGGAACTTTCTCCGTGATCAGCGCACAACGCGTGTGCTGACACGGCGGAAATCCTCCACAAGCGTGTAATTGCAGGCACCCAGCAAAAGGTGCTACGCACCTGTAGAGGGAGATTCCTGTCGGCAGATGGCGCTGGGGAGTGCAGAGGAACCAATCCTCTGTACCTCCACAAATGCCAGACAGGAATTGTAGGAAGCGCAGAACGCAATCACAAGAGAGGCGATTGCGAATGAGAACGAGCAAAGGGACAGGTTGTATGTGTGTGCGCCAATCCAGTCGCCACCCCGCGACCGCGCACACACAACAGCAGATATGAAATAGGAACGCGATCGCGAGAGGTGCGATCGCCAGACGTGACACAAGGCAGATCAGAATAGAATACGAGGTTAGCAAAGGCACAGCAAATCATACAATGAGAAAGACAAGGAAAATAATAAACGCTAACTGAACGCGTACCCCGCACTCATTCGCAACAGTGCACGCGTTCGTGCGCGGTCCCCGCGTGATAAGCACAACAGGGACAAGCACGCCTAACTAACCGACACAAGACAGACACCACACAAACGCGCTTGCTACACGGTTGCCTACCGCAGGCACCAGCAAGCGCACGCAAACAGACAGACAACGAGAATTGATCAAACAGGAACCACTGCTCTTACCGTCAGAGCCAGTGCGAACCAGGTATCAGAAAGATCCACTGCTCTTGCTGTCAGAGCAGAGATCCAAGCACACGACAAACAGAAGGAGTAACCAGCAGCGACCGTAGCCGAGGTTAGGTCCAAGATCCAGACCAGAGGAATCCACTGCCACTAACGCTAGGGCAAGTGCGATCCAGAGAGACAGAACAGAAGGATCCACAGCGCTAGCAAAAAGTGGCTAGCGCGATCCAATGAGACAGAACAGAAGGATCCACAGCGCTAGCGAGAAGTGGCTAGCGCGATCCAATGAGACAGAACAGAAGAGATAGCTGGTAGCAACCGCTGCACCAGCTATACTCCAAGAACAGAGATCAGAACCATTTCCTGTCGACCACCGTTGGGACAGGACAATGGCATCAGAACAAACGAACAGATAAACAATCCTAACTGCACTAGGGAAATCTGCCTAGCACAGTTTCCAGGAATTACTCTAAGCTGATCTTCAAACAGAGAGTAAAGCTGACACCCCACCAGGAGTGTTACATAGGACGAAATCCTTATGGCCAGCAAAGCATTGTGGGAAAGACATAGTACTTATAGTACACGCCTCCAATGAATGTGGCCAGGCAATTTGCATGACAACGTATGCAAATTCCTCTGCAAGCACAAGCTGCAAAACTGACAGAAGCTCTTCTTTCCAGAGTCCTGCAGCATGCAAACCTACACAATGGTCAAAAGGCTGCCTGCCTGCACGGGCAGCTGAGCAAATCATCACAACAGGGTAGCGATTTCAGGAGAATAGGTATGATTGTGTATGTTCAGCAACAGGTCATAACCGCTAAACGATTTTTAAAACGTTTAATAACAAAAATGCATTACATACAGTTATATACACCTATTAACATATAAACACAGAGCTTAAAAATAAAAAGGAATAAAATCAGAAAATTCTTACTTAGTTAGCTGAGCAGTCCATTTGAAGATTGAAGAAAAATAGTCCAGTTTAAAAGTAGGCATTCAGGTTAGGAGTCCTTTGTACACAACATGCGCTGGTTCTCCTTGAGCACATGTCTGGACTTTCCTGGTCGATGAAAATTGGAGAACTGGGCAGGCTTGGTCCCGCCCCACTTTTATAGGACCTGAGTTTTGGGGCTGTCACTACCTGGACAGGAGGTGTGTTTCAGGCGGGGTTACCTCCTAATCAGCAGGTTGCCGCCCACAGACTCAGAGCAAGAAATGTACCAATTATTAATAATCTGTGTGACATTGCCCCAGATTGGCGCATCGCAAATCCGAGACTATATTCATAAGCGGCTTGCGACCCTGTATCAAACGAGGCTATACATGCCTATTCTATCGAATTCGCTCTACGCAGGCCGGATAAAGTGGTTTCTCTACAGATTCCTGATAGCTAGAAAATTGCAATTTAGGTGACTGATAGAACTGATTTCTAGATATCAGGAAATGTAATTTTTGTCTTGCTGTGCCAAACCTATTTTGAATTATTAATAAATTAACGTTCCCTTTGTTTGAGGCTATGAGCTTTTGGAGGGAATCGTCTTATCTTACTGGTTGGATCTAGTTTCCTTGGGGAATGCTGTGCCAGCAACTGGCCCAGCGGGAGGTCTGGCTAGGTGTGAGATTCTTTCCATGTTATCAGGACACTGGGGAATGGGGTGAGGGGCTTGCTTCCCTTCACAAGAGAAAGGAAAGACATTTTTTGTACATTTACACAGCACTGACAGTAATGGCTGGACCATACGAAAATCGTTTGCGATTACGCGCACGACTTTCCCGTAATGTTCGTCACACTACTGGTCTAGTCTATTACACAATACAGAAAGATCCAGTAGCCCTAAAGGTATACTGTTTGTCACCAATTTAGGCAAACCTACTGAGTTTATTAAATCCACCATACGTAGGTTTTGGCCATTGCTGAGCAATGATATTGAATTGGGACCTTTGTTTCGTGATGAGCCTATAATTTCGATCAGGAGAAGGAAAACCATCTGACAGGGTGCGACATACTGACACGGCCCCTAGGGATAAGAGTGTCAGTACAGGGAATGCAGGGACATACCCATGCCTGAACTGTAATGTATGCAACACGATCATCAAGGGAGATAAGATTGGGCATCCCCACACAGGCCCGGGCCCTAACATCACAATTAGAGGGAGACACTACTACACCACTACATGGGTCGTATACGGGCTTAAGTGCCCATGTGGCCTCATGTATGTGGGAGAAACCACACGAGCGGTCAGGTCCCGTATACAGGAACATAAGAGGGCCGTCACTAAATATGCACAAGGTGAGTGGAAAAATTATGTCACCTCTGTAGCCAGACATTTTTGTGCAGCAGGACACAACGCTGCACAGTTGAGATGGTTTGTATTAGAAGCTGTGAAGTTGTCTAATAGGGGTGGCAACTTGGAGAAGTTGTTGAAACAAAAGGAGGCACGATGGATCCACAATATGGATATGGGTGCCCCAGAGGCATGAATGAGAGATTGCCTTTTAAATGCTTTCTATAGGGTTAGGTGTATAACAATTTGTATATTTGATGTATTTAAATGCTTGAACGTTGTACAGTAGTTGGTATTTGTTTTAGTCTTTTAATCATGTTTCATTCACAGGTGGTTCTGTCCTCGATCGGAAGTGCCAAAAGTACGGTAAGTTATTGATATATTATTTATTGGTAGCCGAGGAGGAGTGCCATATGACCGCTGTTCTTGTATTATGGACTAAAAGGGTTAATTGATGGGCGGAGCAGTTATGGGTGTGGTTGCACACTTGAATGTGTACTTGATGTTGTACGCTTCATTGCTGTTTTACACCTGATGAAGGAGGTTAGTCCTCCGTAACATGTAGTGTCTTGTTCGCTATTACACAGCAAGTTATTTGCAGCCATTAGTGTGCCATCTCTTTTTTCACTTTTGATGTTATGCAAGATGTATTATTATTATTATTATTATTATTATTTAGTATTTATATAGCGCCGACATATTACGCAGCGCTGTACAGTGTATATATATATATATATATATATATATATATATATATATATCTTGTCACTAACTGTCCCTCATAGGAGCTCACAATCTAATCCCTACCATTGCCATATGACTATATTATGCAGTGTAAGTACTGTAGTCTAGGGCCAATTTTAGGGGGAGCCAATTAACTTATCCATATGTTTTTGGAATGTGGGAGGAAACCGGAGTGCCCGGAGGAAACCCACGCAGACACGGAGAGAACATACAAACTCTTTGCAGATAGTGCCCTGGCTGGGATTCGAACCAGGGACCCAGCGCTGCAAGGCGAGAGAGCTAACCACTATGCCACCGTGCTGCCCAGCAATCCAGCTGAGGCAAGGCACCGGCAAGTGTTTAGGTAGCTTGATACCTGAGAAGCTGCACACTAGGCATCCATTGTTGTATATAGGTGAATTTTGATTGGCTGTTGTAGCCTTCAGCTTCACCCACGTTTCTCAATATTAATCCCAGTCACCCAGTAACTAAATTTGGGAACCCTGTTATTAACCGTGTAAGATTGGTTGCAGTTCATATTTTCCCATGTAATCTAGTTCTTGGCTCCACCCACTTTTTGTAACCTGGACACACAGTCACTCATCAGTGGTGTTCCTACCATAGGGCGGCAAGGGGCGCCCCGCTCCGGGTGTCGGGTGGAGGTCGTGATCACGACTTGCCGTGATTTCATGACCATTTCTCTAACCGTCATCCGGGACAACAGGAGATCCGGTCCCTCCTCCGGATCTGGGGAAACGATCAATCAAGAAAGCATTAAAAGCCCCCGCCCACCCTCATTCCTCAGTTAATCTGTGTTTCCCTCCAGGAAACACCTTCAAGAAAGCAGCTCCCGTTTGTTATTTTTTACCTTACCGGAGGGTGAGGTGTTATTCCGAAGGACAGGCCTTGGGTGTTTTCCGGAGGGGATTCCTGAGGGGCCTCTCTTTCTTTAGGGGGAAAAACGCGCTTTAGGGGGAGATAACAGCGCTTTTTCCTCCCTCCTACCTTTAGACGCTGGCTCACGGAGGAATAGCCGTAGCGTCTATCACCGCCGCAGCAGTTTCCGGGTCTCTGACGTCAGGCGCAAGGAGGAGGGACAGGGCGCGCTGACGTCATCCGTAACGTGGCGGAAAGGGGAGGATAAAGCGGAGGACCAGGAAGGAGGAAGTGGTTCCTGGCGTCCTCCGCGTGCACAGACCAGCATGGAAGGCCAAGCGGCTGCGAAGCCTTCTGGACAGACCCAGCCCCAGGCGGCGGCTTCTGGTGGGGTGAGTCCTCCGTTCTTGAGGGGTTCTTTTATGCGGTCTTAGTTGAAGGGGCTCTAACACTGCCTTTTATGTATTTATGTTATAGGCAAAGACTGAGCCCAAAAATCCTGCTACAGCCCCTGAAAAGAAATATAAAAGATGTGGATTTTGTAGCACTAAAATTCCACTGGAAGCTCCTAAAAATGCCTGTCAATCATGTATAGATGCTTTAGTAGCTTCAGAAACTTCCAATATTTTAAAGGGGGTGATGGATTCTGTAAATATTAGGATGCAGGAGACATTAGACAAATTTAAAGAATCTTTTGTTCCTCCAGCCTCTGAACCTTTACCTGGTTCTTCCTCGGCTTCCCTCCCAGGCCCTTCAGGGGGGTTTTCTCAGCAATCTTCCATCTCTGACATTTTAGGAGCTGAGGAGGAGGAAGAAATTGAGGAGGGGGAGGAGGGGGAAGAGCAGTCAGAGATTATATCTTTAGAGGAAGGTGAACATCCGCAGTCTGATGACTCAGAGACGGAACATTTACTCAGAACTCCGAGATTTTTATTTTCACCTGATGAATCTTCGGAGTTACTTAAAGCAGTTTATGCTACTGAACACATTAAAGAGACAGTTGCTGAATTAACTCCACAAGATCTGGTTTATTCGGGATTAGCTAGGCCCTCGGGGAGAGTGTTTCCTATTCATAAGTCATTACAGGAAATCATTTCTTCGCAATGGCAAAATCCGGAGAAACGGTTGTTTATTCCTAAATCATCTAAGAGGAAATACCCTTTCTCTCAATCGGACATTGATAAATGGATCAAATGTCCCAAATTGGATGCTGCGTTAGCGAAATATTCAAAAGATTCAGATTTGTCATTTGAGGATGCAGGGACCCTGAAGGACCCGATGGATAAAAGCAAGGGCGTAGCAATAGGGGGTGCAGAGGTAGCGACCGCATCGGGGCCCTTAGGCCACAGGGGCCCCGAAGGGCCCTCCCTCAACTACAGTATAAGCTCTCTATTAGTCCTGTGCTCATAATAATCACTTCTATAGATACTTTGCATAGTGGTAATCATTAACAAACTGCCCCCCATCCCCTTCTTGTACCTCTGACACTGTAGTTGCCCTTGGCAGGATTTGGCACGCTGTATCAATTGTTATGTATAGAGTGCTTGGGGGCCCCACTGTAAAATTTGCATCGGGGCCCACAGCTCCTTAGCTACGCCACTGGATAAAAGAGTGGAGGGTTTCCTTAAGAAGGCTTGGGAGTCAGCAGCTTTTGGTTTCCTTCCTGGGATTTCAGCCACGTGTATATCTCACAATCTGAGAATTTGGATGGATAACTTGATTTCACAGATTGAAAAAGGGGCTCCTCCTAAAGATTATGCGGCCTCTTTGCCAGTTGTTTTCAGAGCGGTTGCCTTTTTGGCGGACGCAATTACTGAGATGGTTCGTATCACAGCGCGCACTACTGCACTTATTAACTCAGCCAGAAGGGCGATATGGCTGAAAACCTGGGAGGGGGACTTGACTTCGAAAAATAGATTATGGTCTATTCCCTTTGAGGGTAATCTTCTCTTCGGAACAGAATTAGATAATGTTTTATCTCGTTCTGCGGAGAAGGGGAAGCAATTTCCTAATAAAAAGAAGGTCTTTAAAGGTAAAAGACCCTTTGTAGCCAAGAAGACGACTAGTGATCAGAGTTCATGGCCTAATAAAAATTGGACTGTGCAGCGAAAGTGGTCCTTTCCGAAGGGTAAAGGGAAAGGAAGCTTCACGCTCGGGAATTCCAACCCTACAAAGCAGAACAAATGACGTTCTACCAGTGGGGGGCAGATTAAGTTTTTTTCTGACAGAATGGGAAAAATTAACTCCCGATCCTTTTGTTTTTCAAATTATAAAACGGGGTTACCGTCTTCAATTTTCAGTTCCTCCCCCCACAGGAGATTTGTGAACCAGATTCCAAGGGACCCAGAGAAAGCACTGGGTCTGGAATCGGAAATTCAGAAATTTTTGGACAAAAGAGTAATAATTCAGGTTCCTCGGGTAGAGGAATTCCAGGGTTATTATTCACACGTTTTTTTAGTGAAAAAAGCAAACGGAGATTTTCGTTTCATTTTGAATCTAAAATCCCTCAATCCATTTTTAGTCTACAAAAAATTCAGGATGGAGAGCATTTATTCAGTGAGGGCTCTCCTTCAGGGCAAAGAGTTTTTTATCTCGATAGATCTTCAGGACGCGTACCTGCACATACCGATTTTTTCAGTTCATCAGAAATATTTAAGGTTTGCGATCCGAGACCAGTTCCGGATTCGCCATTTTCAGTTTCAAGCACTACCTTTCGGCATTGCATCAGCTCCTCGGATTTTCACGAAGGTGCTTGCCGAGGTGATGAAGGAGCTAAGATTACAGGGTATTTCAATTGTCCCTTATTTGGACGATCTCCTAGTGTTTGCACAAACAGAAGACTTCATTCTGGCACACAGGGAGATCGTTATACCAACCCTGACGCGGGTAGGTTGGATAATAAATTTTGCCAAGTCAGCTTTGATCCCTGTTCAGAGAATTACCTTCTTAGGATACCAGATAGACTCCATGTTGCAGAAAATTTTTCTGCCTCAGGAGAAAGTTCGGAAAATCCAGTTAGAGGTGGAAAAGATGTTGGGGTTGGAAGAGTGCTCACTTCGTCAAATTATGAGACTTCTGGGTCTTTTCACAGCCGCAATTCCGGCTGTTATATGGGGTCAGTCTCACGGCAGACTGTTTCAAAATGTTCTGCTGACAAATTGGGACAAATCCCAGGATTCTCTGGATCTTCGAATTGCCATTCCAGACCCAGTGAAGGTCAGTCTAAAGTGGTGGCTAGAGCAGGAAAATTTACAGATGGGGAGATGGTGGAGACAATCGAACCCGATAAAAATTTTCACAGATGCGAGTTCATGGGGCTGGGGTGCAACAGCTCTGGGGCAACATGCACAGGGTTCCTGGCCCCAGACCATAAGAATAAAATCGTCCAATTTCAGAGAACTGATGGCGGTTTGGGAGGCACTTCTGGCATTTCAACAAATGATAGAAGGGAAACATGTGTTAATTTTTTCCGACAATATTACGACAGTGGCTTATTTGACAAAACAAGGGGGAACAAGGTCCAGAGACCTTATGTTCCTATCCTCAAAGATCTTCAGTTGGGTAGAACACAAGATTCTATCTTTATCTGCAATTCATATAAAGGGGGTGTTGAATCAGGAAGCGGATTTTTTGAGTCGTCAGCAGATAAGTCAGTCGGAATGGAGTCTCCATCCGGAGGTTTTTTGTGCGGTTTCAGAGATCTTCGGCACGCCAGAGATAGATCTCTTTGCAACTCCAGAGAATACAAAGGCGGATCGGTTTTTCTCCCTGCACAGGAGCCCAGGATCTCTGGGATTGGACGCACTCAGTCTCCCATGGCAATACAACCTATGTTATGCCTTTCCTCCATTAGCTCTAATACCTCAGGTTCTGATAAAGTTACAAAAAGAAAAGGTGAGATTGATCTTAATAGCCCCCATGTGGCCAAAAAGACCCTGGTATGCAACCCTGTTGAGGTTATCGGAGAGAGACCCGTTTCCTCTCCCAATTCGACAGGACCTGTTAAGGCAGGGGCCTCTGAGTCATCCCAAGCCCCAGTTATTCAAACTGGCAGCTTGGATCCTGAAAGGGTGATTCTAAGAAAAAAGGGTATTTCAGAGAAGGTTATTGAAATCCTCATGAAGTGTAGGAAGCCAGTAACTCAGAAAATGTATCGGAAAGTTTGGAAGGTTTTTTTATTATGGTGTACTTCAAAGAACAAAGATGGTAATCTGACTAGTTCAGTCCTAGATTTCCTACATGATGGGTTTGAGATGAAGCTGGCACCTAGTACTCTTAAAGTACAATGCGCGGCGCTGTCTATCTTATTAGACAGGCATCTAGCTCAGGAGGAACTAGTAAAGAATTTTTTTAGGGCGATTCAAAGATCTACTCCGATAAGACAAAAGATTTTTCCTCAATGGGATTTATCCTTGGTTCTCAATTGTCTCATGAGGCCCCCTTTTGAACCTATTGATGAAATTGACGTTGAGCTCCTTTCCTTCAAATTAGCGTTTCTGATAGCTATAACATCAGCCAGGAGATTGGGAGACCTACAAGCATTGTCAATCAAAGACCCTTTTTTGGTTATATGTCTAGATAGTATTCGTTTAAGATTAGACCCAGCTTATATTCCGAAAGTTTCTTCGGAGTTTCATCGCTCTCAGGAGATTATTTTGCCCTCTTTTTGTGATAAACCTTCAAATGACAAAGAAAAGGAGTTTCATTGTTTGGATGCGAGGCGCACCCTTTTGTCATATCTGACTAGGACTAGGGAGTTTAGGAAGTCGAGTAATCTGTTTATACTATATACAGGTAAAAATAGAGGGCAACAGGCATCAAAACAAACTATTGCTAGATGGATTAGGCAAACTATAATCTTAGCCTATCAGGCTAGTAACTGTCCAATACCTACCAGTATTAAGGCCCATTCCACACGTTCCTTGTCCACATCCTGGGCTGAGAGAGCAGGGGCAACTATACAGCAGATCTGTCAAGCGGCAACCTGGTCGACAGCATCCACGTTTATCAAACATTACAGAGTGGATGTGTTATCTCAGCAAGATCAGTCGTTTGGCAGAAAGGTGCTCCAAGCAGTTGTCCCTCCCTAGGTGAGACTTTTTCTTCTAAAAAGACTTCTTGTCTATCTCTCCTGTTGTCCCGGATGACGGTTAGAGAAATACTCCTATTAGACCTACCGGTAATGGAGTTTCTAAGCGTCTTCTGAGACAACGCCTATAACCCGGCCCTAGCTGGGGACACCTTTCTATTTTTTCTATATCAGTTAGATGAATCACTGTTGGGTGTCTATTTTTTTCTGCTATCTTCATTTCTGGTGGTTTCTAGTAGGTTCTACTTGTAGATGCACTGAGGAATGAGGGTGGGCGGGGGCTTTTAATGCTTTCTTGATTGATCGTTTCCCAAGATCCGGAGGAGGGACCGGATCTCCTGTTGTCCCGGAAGACGCTTAGAAATTCCATTACCGGTACGTCTAATAGGAGTATTTTTACGCTATCCGCCATGGGTATCGGCATACCGTGAATGCGTGCATCCGGACGCATTCACGCTCGTGTAAACGGCGCAGAAGTCGTGGTTAGCGGAAATGCGTTGAAATGGGTGGAAGTGACTTCCCTGGGCCAATCAGAGGCCCCCAGCCAGGCCCTAGCAAGGAATCATAGGAGGGGAGGCTATGCCCTCCCCCCTTGTATATAAAGCGGCGACCATGATTAAAAGCTCAGTCCTTGATAGACTCTGGTACTGAGAAGATTATCTCCAGGCCATTGTTGCTTCAGCAAGTGCATTTTTGTGTGAAAAACCCAGCGTTTTTACTGCTAACAGTGCTCTTATACTGTACTTGTATTCAGTTAGCGAGCCAGTGAGTCATTGCTGAAGTTAGTTGTAGTCAGTGTAGTCAGAGTGTACTGGTGATTAGTGATTAGTGTGTGTAGTGCAGGCAGGCAGGTTCCGAGTGTACTGCTCACTTGTATTCAGCTAGCCAGTCATACACTTCAGCTACTACTTACAGACAGTTACACTGCCACTGCCAGGGCTGTTTAATCAGTAAGTTTCGTGAGTGACCTTGTGTACTGTGCTCACTGGTATTATTCATCTCATTTGGCAGTGATACCCTTCAGTTACGTTGTACTGTGCTCACTGCTCACTGGTATTAATCATCTCATTACCCAGTGATACCCTTCACTTACGTTGTACTGTGCTCACTGGTATTAATCATCTCATTTGGCAGTGATACCCTTCAGTTACATTGTACTGTGCTCACTGCTCACTGGTATTAATCATCTCATTTGGCAGTGATACCCTTCAGTTACATTGTACTGTGCTCACTGCTCACTGGTATTAATCATCTCATTTGGCAGTGATACCCTTCAGTTACATTGTACTTTGCTCATTGCTCCCTGGTATTAATCATCTCATTACCCAATGATACCCTTCAGTTATGTTTTACTGTGCTCACTGGTATTAATCATCTCATTACCCAGTGATACCCTTCACTTACGTTGTACTGTGCTCACTGGTATTAATCATCTCATTACCCAGTGATACACTTCACTTACATAGTACTGTGCTCACTGATATTAATCATCACATTACCCAGTGATACCCTTCACTTACGTTGTACTACTGTGCTCACTGGTATTAATCATCTCATTTGGCAGTGATACCCTTCTGTTACGTTGTACTGTGCTCACTGCTCACTGGTATTAATCATCTCATTACCCAGTGATACCCTTCAGTTACGTTGTACTGTGCTCACTGCTCACTGATATTAATCATCTCATTTGGCAGTGATACCCTTCAGTTATGTGTTACTGTGCTCACTGCTCACTGGTATTAATCATCTCATTACCCAGTGATACCCTTCACTTACGTTGTACTGTGCTCACTGCTCAATGGTATTAATCATCTCATTTTGCAGTGATAACCTTCAGTTACATTGTACTGTGCTTACTGCTCACTGGTATTAATCATCTCATTACCCAGTGATACTCTTCAGTTACATATGTCAGGCAGGGGCAGGTGCAGCAGTGGGCGTGGAGGAAGTAGACAGGACACTGCTTCAGCCAGCACCACCACCATGCAACCCCCAAGCACAGATTGTTCTGCTGCGACCTCTGCTAGCGGTAGCGTCCAGGGCCACAGTAAATTGAAGTCACCGGGGGGCGTGGCCGGCCAGCAATGTGAGAGCACATGACTCGCGCAGCTCCCATCTTGATCCTGGTATAATTGATCCTGTGTGGTAATCCAGACCCCTAAAACCTCTCTGGCTACAGTGACCTGGCTGGGCGAAGCTATCCTGCACCTAAAGGACACGTTCCCTAAAGATCTATGCCAGTTATGATGCGGGGAAAGTCTAAAGAAGAGCAGGACTTGGACGACATGCTGAAGCGGCAAGATGGCACCGACTCTCAAACAGCACGCTCTCAGAAGTCAGAGGCAAAGTCTAGTGAAGTGGCGGCCAGCCCCGAAAAGAAAAGCCAAAAGAAGGGAACACTCAGAAGCAGATTGCTGACTGGGGCATTGCGGAGGAAGGCTCTACGGTAAACACTGAAGCGGGCACGGAAGGAGAGTGGGAAACTGACATGGCGTCAGAAGTACCAGCCGTGCCAGTAATGCAGACTGAGGATATTAGCCTGGAGGAACAAGGTAAGCCAAAGGAATGTGAGATTTTGTGTGCAGTAAAATCCTGCAGTGAGGCTATTACATCGCTTGCACAGCAGACTGGTAGCATTAAAGAAGAAATATGCCTCCTCCGCCAAGATCTCTCTAACATCAGAGACAGAACCTCAGCTTTAGAGACGCGTAAGTGACCTTGATGATAAAGTAGAGCCTGCCCTTAGAGACTTAAAACGTGTGATACACCATGCCATAGCAAATACTGATAAAAATGACGACATTGAAAACAGGCTTTGCCGTAACAATGTTCGTATTATAGGACTACCAGAAAAAACGGAGAAAACCGACCCTACAAGCTTTATTGAAAACTGGTTGATTGAACTATTTGGACGGGAGTCCTTCTCTCATGTATTTGCTATTGAGCGGGCGCATAGGGTCCCTACACGTCCTCCGCCACCTGGAGCCACACCAATTCTTGCTAAAGTGCTGCACTATAGAGACCAAGAGACAATTCTGAGATTGGCTCGTCAAAAGGAAAACATAATTTTTGGGTCATATAAGATCTCATTCTATCCAGATTTTTTCGGCTGATGTCCAAAAGCAGAGAGAGAAATTATACGATGTGAAAAAGTGTTTACAGAAGCTTCAACTGCAATATGCAATGATTTACCCTGCCAAGCTTAAAGTGATTGCTCAAAACGAAGCTCACTTCTTCATGTCTCCTCGTGATGCGATGGTATGGTTAGATCAAAACGAACATCACCTGAAATCTAAACCTTCTGAGGCGGCTGAATGATAGCTCTGCTTTTACTACAGCCACTATAACTGCTATAAACACTAACTATTCCTTCTCTCTCGCCGTGATCTTACAAACAAAAAATTTGTCATTGCCACGTGCTGAACTTCCTGAGTACCTTTATTGCAGTCCCTGTATATGCTACTGGTATCTATGATACACTGTGTGCTGGGTGGTCTGAACCCATTTAAATTGGTTTGAGAGGGGTTCATTTATATTCTATGTTCCTGATATATTTTTTGATATCCTTTTGGCCCTAAGGCCCAGGGGCTGGGATGCTAAACCGAGTGTAACCCCCTCTGATAAATAGTTATCCAAAACTAAGGAAACCTATATAACCTAGGATTTGCTTCTACGTTTAGTTGCTCCCTGGGCTATATGGGCACCTCCAGTAATATTTTGCATTTCCATAAGTATGTACCTACTACTGAAATATGTTATACCTCCTATGTTTTGGAGGTTACTTTTTCTAATAGTTTGTCTTTTTCTTCTTTATGCTATATGTTTATATTCAGTTAGCAGCAAGGCCAATATATATACACAATGTGATGACTAGATTTTTCATTGATTCCCTTATTTACATTGATTCCCTTATAATATGGATGATATTTAAGTTGTGAGCTGGAATGTGAGAGGGCTCTCTGATCCTATTAAACGTCAATCTGTATTTTCCTCATTGCTGAAACAGGGCCCAGCTATATATTGCATCATTGCATGCAAGAAACCCATCTGACCCCCCAAACAACTCACTTACTCTCTAAAAGATGGGCATCTCATACCTGCCACTCGACGCATAGCTCCTATTCTAGAGGAGTATCTGTCATGATTCACTCTAAAGTTCAATTCAAACCTATCAAGACATACATTGATCCAGATGGAAAATTTATAATTATTCATGGTCTATTCAACTCCTTTGAGTTTGTTCTCGTAACGCTATATATACCTCCACCCTTCTCGCCTTCCAGCCTCCAACCAATAATAGATTATTTAAGTGACAAAATGCACGATCCGATGGTTTGGATAGGGGACTACAATATGTTTTTAGATCAAAAACTGGACAGGCTTAGATCACGGGCTCAGCCCAGTCAACTGTCCTCTTTAGCAAGGCTTATGAACGAACTAGGCTTAATGGAAATATGGCGCAGTCTGCACCCTAATGAACAGGCTTAATCATGCTATAGTAGAACTCACATGACGCTTTCCAGAATAGACTTGGCATTCTGTAAAACCCAAATGATGCCCAAGATATCTCAAGTTAAGTACTTGGTAAGATCACTATCGGATCATACACCATTACAGTTGATAATATCCAATCCAAAAGGTAAACCTAAATATCATCTGCCTTGGAAACTAAATCCCCACTGGCTCTCATTAATCACCTCATACGATGTTGTTATAGAAGAGATTGCAACCTTCTTTAGATATAATAATGATCCAAATAAAATATTATGGGCTTGGGACGCGTTTAAGGCTTTCCTTAGAGGGGTGTTTATAAGAGAAATAAATAAGATTCGCTCTAAAACAAGGGAACATAAGTCAATGTTAACCAATAAAGTGGGTGTTCAGGAGGCGGTGTTTATTGAAGATCCTACGGATGCTAATAGGTTGGCTTGGACACAGGCACAAGACCTGTTAAATCAATACTTAGTTAATAAAGCAAATCATAAACGCTTTTTTCAAAAGCAAGCTTTTTTTGAACAAGGTGACCAGACTGGTCATCTTTTATCTGTGATCACCAAAACACAATCTCCATTATGCTATATCTCTGCGTTAACAACCCCATGAGGTGATTTAGTAACTGACACCATGGCCGTTTCTACGGCCGTGCGGGGCGTGCCGCCGCCCGGGGTGCTGCTGGGAGGGGGGCGCTGTGATGGAGGGGGAGCCGCAGCCGCGGGGAGGGCAGCCCGACCTCTCCCTCCCTTCCTCTCCCCGGGCCGCCCTCCATGCGATCCCCCCTCGGACGGAGTGCAGAGTAATGCAGCAGGGAGGCACTATGCAAAACTACTCACCTCGCTGGCTCCAAGCGCTGCTCTCTCGCCGCCAGTCTCCTCTCTCCATACACGCTGATACACACACACCCTGCTAAACAGGAAGCAGCGTGTGTGTGTATCAGCGTGTAGGCAGAGAGGAGACTGGCGGCGAGAGAGCAGCGCTTGGAGCCAGCGAGGTGAGTAGTTTTGCATAGTGCTTCCCTGCTGCATTACTCTGCACTCCGTCCGAGGGGGGATCGCATGGAGGGCGGCCCGGGGAGAGGAAGGGAGGGAGAGGTCGGGCTGCCCTCCCCGCGGCTGCGGCTCCCCCCTCCATCATGGGGGGCACCTACCTAACCTATACTGGGGCTGGGGCAGCTACCTATCCTGGGGGGCACCTACCTATCTTGGGGGGCACCTACCTAATCTAACCTATCCTGGGGGGCACCTACCTAATCTAACCTATACTGGGGGCACCTACCTAATCTAACCTATACTGGGGGCACCTACCTATCTAACCTATCCTGGGGGGCACCTACCTATCTAACCTATCCTGGGGGGCACCTACCTAATCTAACCTATACTGGGGGGCACCTACCTAATCTAACCTATACTGAGGGGCACCTACCTAATCTAACCTATACTGGGGGGCACCTACCTATCTAACCTAAACTGGGTGGCAGCTACCTAATCTAACCTATCCTGGGGGGCACCTACCTAATCTAACCTATACGGGGGGGGCACCTACCTAATCTAACCTATACTGGGGGGCACCTACCTAATCTAACCTATACAGGGGGCACCTACCTATCTAACCTAAACTGGGTGGCAGCTACCTATCTAACCTATACTGGGGGAACCTACCTAATCTAACCTATACTGGGGGCACCTACCTATCTATCCTATACTGGGTGGCAGCTACCTATCCTATACTGGGGGCACCTACCTAATCTAACCTATACTGGGGGGCACCTACCTAATCTAACCTATACTGGGGGGCAGCTACCTAATCTATACTGGGGCAGCTACCTATCTAACCTATACTGGGGGGCACATACCTATCTAACCTGGGGGGCAGCTACCTAATCTAACCTATACTGAGGGGGCAGCTACCTAATCTAACCTATACTGGGGGGCACCTACCTAATCTAACCTATACTGGGGAGCAGCTACCTATCTAACCTATACTGGGGGGCAGCTACCTATCTAACCTGGCTACCTATATTAGAGGCACCCACCTAGCTAACCTGTACTGGGGGCACCTACCTATCTAACTTATACCGGGGACGCCTGCCTATCTAACCTATACTGTGGGCAACTATACTGGCTTCCTATGCTGGAGGCACCTACCTGGCTAACCTATACCGGAGGCAACTATACTGGCTCACCTATGCCTGGCTACCTATACTGGGGGGACCTATAGCTGGCTACCTATACTGGGGTACCTATTCTGGGGGAATCTATACTGAGTGCAACTAGACCTGGCTAACCTACACTGCGGGCACCCATACCTTGCTTCGGGGGGGGGGGGGGGCGCAATTTTTACACCCTCGCCCTGGGTGCATTTTAGCCTAGAAACTGCACTGACTGACACCCCTAATATCCTAGGGGAATTGCACCGCTTTTATTCTAATTTGTACTCCTCCAGAGTCACCTACTCGATTGCAGAATTGACTCAATATTTGGAATCCATTCCCCTATTGCAGCTTAATGATAACAGAGCTATACCAGGGGCATAACTAGGCCCCACCGGGCCCCCCTGCAGAATTTCATTGCTGCCCCCCCCCCCCCTCCCCAGGGCCCGCTCAGGGCCATTTTGTGGGGGCTGGAGGGGTGGCAGCATGAGGGGAAAGCCTTGGCCACAGTCGGCGGGGAGAGGGGAAGTACCCCCCCTCTCCCTCACCTCGGGGCTCTCCCCTCTGCGCTCCCCTCCAGCTGGTTACAGTTTGGGCAGTGGGCAGCGGCGGCAAGATACATACCTTCTTCCTTGCATTCCAGGGGAGAGCCCCGAGGTGAGGGAGAGGGGGGGGGCTGCCCTTCTCCCCGCCGACTGTGGCCAAGGCTTTCCCCTCATGCTGCCACCCCTCCAGCCCCCACAAAATGGCCCCGAGCGGGCCCTGGGGGGGGAGGCTGGGCCCCCCCCGCGGGAGCAGGGGCTGCAGGGCCTATTGTTACGCCCATGTATACTAGAAGCGCCTATTTTGCTTAACGAGATTGAAATTGCAGTAGCCTCTTTTCCAAACGGCAAAGCTCCAGGGAGTGATGGCCTCGCCTTATAAATTTATAAACGATTCTCCGTATCCTTGTTACCTAAATTACTTCAGGTATTTAACACAAGTTATGAGAAAGAATCCCTCCCCCCATCAATGTCAGAGGCAATCATTGTACTAATACCAAAACCAGGGAAAGATACACTCTTAGTGGAATCATATAGACCTATTTCGCTTTTAACTTCTGATGTAAAAATCCTAGCGAAAGTTCTGGCAAATCGTCTAGCGAAAGTAATTACCACTATAATTAAACCTGATCAATCAGGTTTCATACCATCTAAATCGACTGCGATTAATATCCGGCGGGCTTCCTTAAACATGCAATTACCGGCTGATAATACAGGTGACAGGGCTATACTTTCACTGGACATTGCCAAAGCTTTCGATAGCGTGGAATGGCAATACCTGTATGCAGTTCTTGAGAGAATGCGCTTTGGCCCATGTTTTTTGAGATGGGTGCAAATTTTATATAAAGCTCCCCTTGCATGTTTGCGAACGAACGATGCTATCTCCCCTAAATTTCAGCTAAAAAGAGGCACCAGGCAAGGTTGTCCCTTGTCACCACACCACTATTATTTGCAATAGCCATAGAACCACTAGCGGAATTAATAAGAAGTAATGACAATATACATGGATTTAAGTACGGTGGCTTGGAGGAAAAGATTGCCGTGTACGCAGATGACACCTTACTATTTTTGCAAGATACAGCGGATTCTCTAAAGTGCACTATGGATGCTTTGTTATGGCCCATACTCACGGGCTACAATTGTCGTGTTGCAGCGACAGGTCGCTCGTGAGTATGCGGCGTTGCACGGGCGCGCACCCTGAACTGTCCCCCGTCGCTGATGTCGCCAGGCGATTGAACCGTTCAATCGCCTGGCGACAGTCGCCGCCGCAACTCCGCCGTAACTGTCGTGAGTACGCGGACTAGCAACATAATTACAAATAGACGGCGCTTCCGGTGGGGGATGGGACAACAGCGACAGCTTCCGCCGCATCAGTTGCCAGGTCCCTCCGCCGTGTGTATGCGGAGGGACCTGGCGACGAACTGTCGCCGGCATGTCGCACACACGCTCCCGTGTGCTAGCGACATGCCAAAAAGTTGCCTGTGAGTATGCGCCATTAACTTTGGGAAATATTCTGGCCTGACGGTCAACTGGGATAAATCATGTCTCCTCCCAATTGATCACCAGATGGTGTCTCTGCCTGAGGGCTGTACAGGAATCCAACTTGTTACCTCATTTAAATATTTAGGTATATGTATTCCTCCAGATTTAAATTTATTTGAAATCCTCAATGTAACACCGCTTTTAAATAAAATACGTCAAAAGTTAAAAACTTGGTCTAAACTACCTCTTTCACCCGTAGCTAGAGTAAATGTACTGAAAATGGTGACAATGCCACAACTCTTATACATACTACATAACGCCCCAATCTGGCTCCATCTTAAGTTGTTTAAGACCATTGAAAAAATGTTTAGGGATTTAATTTGAGGGCAGGGCAGGGTAAAAATCAAGCTGCAATATCTACAATACCCAAAGGACGAAGGTGGGTTAGAAGTTCCCAATGCATGGGTATATTATTTGGCCTCTCAGACTCAGCATATAGTGGGATGGGGACGGGAGGAATGATAGATTCCACCATATCTTTAATAGACAAATTTTTGGGATATACAGTGGAGGAAATAATTATTTGACCCCTCACTGATTTTGTAAGTTTGTCCAATGACAAAAAAATGAAAAGTCTCAGAACAGTATCATTTCAATGGTAGGTTTATTTTAACAGTGGCAGATAGCACATAAAAAGGAAAATCGAAAAAATAACCTTAAATAAAAGATAGCAACTGATTTGCATTTCATTGAGTGAAATAAGTTTTTGAACCCTCTAACAATAAAAGACTTAATACTTAGTGGAAAAACCCTTGTTTGCAAGCACAGAGGTCAAACGTTTCTTGTAACTGATGACCAAGTTTGCACACATTTTAGGAGGAACGTTGGTCCACTCCTCTTTGCAGATCATCTCTAAATCCCTAAGGTTTCGAGGCTGTCTCTGTGCAACTCTGAGCTTGAGCTCCCTCCATAGGTTTTCTATTGGATTAAGGTCCGGAGACTGACTAGGCCACTCCATGACCTTAATGTGCTTCTTCTTGAGCCACTCCTTTGTTGCCTTTGCTGTATGTTTTGGGTCCTTGTCGTGCTGGAACACCCATCCACGACCCATTTTCAGTTTTCTGGCAGAGGGAAGGAGGTTGTCGTTCAGGATTTCACGATACATGGCTCCGTCCATTTTCCCGTTAATGCGATTAAGTTGTCCTGTGCCCTTAGCAGAAAAACACCCCCAAAGCAAAATGTTTCCACCCCCATGCTTGACGGTGGGGACGGTGTTTTGGGGGTCATAGGCAGCATTTTTCTTCCTCCAAACACAGCAAGTTGAGTTAATGCCAAAGAGCTCTATTTTGGTCTCATCAGACCACAGCACCTTCTCCCAGTCACTCACAGAATCATTCAGGTGTTCATTGGCAAACTTCAGACGGGCCTGCACATGTGCCTTCTTGAGCAGGGGGACCTTGCGAGCCCTGCAGGATTTTAATCCATTGCGGTGTAATGTGTTTACAATGGTTTTCTTGGTGACTGTGGTCCCTGCTAATTTGAGATCATTCACTAACTCCTCCCGTGTAGTTCTAGGATGCTTTTTCACCTTTCTCAGAACCATTGACACCCCACGAGGTGAGATCTTGCGTGGAGCCCCAGAGCGAGGTCGATTGATGGTCATTTTGTGCTCCTTCCATTTTCGAACAATCGCACCAACAGTTGTCACCTTCTCTCCTAGCTTCTTGCTAATGGTTTTGTAGCCCATTCCAGCCTTGTGCAGGTCTACAATTTTGTCTCTGACATCCTTGGACAGCTCTTTGGTCTTTCCCATGTTGGAGAGTTTGGAGTCTGCTTGATTGATTGATTCTGTGGACAGGTGTCTTTTATACAGGTGACTAGTTAAGACAGGTGTCCTTAATGAGGGTGACTAATTGAGTAGAAGTGTCTAACCACTCTGTGGGAGCCAGAACTCTTAATGGTTGGTAGGGGTTCAAAAACTTATTTCACTCAATGAAATGCAAATCAGTTGCTATCTTTTATTTAAGGTTATTTTTTCGATTTTCCTTTTGATGTGCTATCTGCCACTGTTAAAATAAACCTACCATTGAAATGATACTGTTCTGAGACTTTTCATTTTTTTGTCATTGGACAAACTTACAAAATCAGTGAGGGGTCAAATAATTATTTCCTCCACTGTAGCTGTTTATGCTGCATTAGAGGCAGGGATACCAAAAACTCTATGCTCACAGGTTCCCACATTAGCATTGATGCAAAAGACATGGGATAGAATCAGAACTATGCAGGGAGTGAATGGGATTACTGCCTACTCCCCTCTTGAAGGGAACTCTCGCCTCCCTGAACTTCAGGGACTTACCTTCCTTAAAATATGGGCTAAAAATGGTATGATTTTTCTGACACAGGCTCTTGAGAGATCCTCTCTTCGTTCTCCACAGGACATAGCGTCTCAGATGGGGGCGAGTTGCTCTCCTTTCTTTAATTTTCAGTATATGCAACTTAAACATGCGCTATCAAAGCAACAGCATTCGCAGTCTTTGGACGTTAGTCCAGTGCCAATATTTAATTTAATTAGCCAATCTAGTAGCAGAAGTGGATTTGTCTCTTCATGCTATGCTTTAATTCTTAAGCTATTTTTAGAAAAATTTCCTCTTAAATGCTATGGAAGCTGGGAAAAAGATCTTGAAAATTTAACAACGGAGCAATGGTCAAAAGGGGTGTATTGTCCGCAACACTAGAAAGAGAGTGTGCCAGGGCTCAAAGGAAACAGATACAAAGGTAAATAAAAAGAAAGCCCATATGACTAGCACCACTCAAAGTATAACAAAGTTTATTCACAAATTGTATATATACTATAAATACATATGACATATTGGAGTGTCAAAAACATAAATAAAAACAATTAAAACCGACCAAATGGTCGTATGTAATAGCAGCTGCAAACAATCATGTCCATATAGGTGATGAAAAGTAAGGTTATGAAACCACCATATATATCACAAGACAATGGCAATATATGCCCAAATCATTGCCTCAATGTGCATCTAAATAGAGCACATAAGAGGTTGAACCCGGGTTCAGTAAAGTGCAACATATACAAATAAACACAAATACATACACATCAATACATGTATAGTGAAACGTGCAAATGGTCAATACTGCCATATATCATGTGCAAAATAAGCAAGGAGGCTGCTATATAAACCAAACACCCAGAGGCAGCCTATATTCTGGAGTGCATAGAGAAAAGAGAAGTGCAAAAAATAGAGGAGAAATACTTAGCCCGGGTAGACCAAGGAGGCTGGAACAGTGCAGCTGCAGATATGAGGGAGTCCCTTCAAGACAGTCCCGCAAGCTCCGCGGGCGTCACCCCGCTTTGGAAGGAGAGGAGAGGGATACCATGCTGACAAACGCCAGATCGGCGTTTAAATAGAAGGGATGGAGAGCGAGCGTGCGCCCCAGAAGTCTCCGCGCGTCCACCGGAAGTGACGACGCGGAAGGGGAGGTAGAGCGAGGTAAGAAGCAAGGAAGTGAAGACCACGTTGGAGCGCAAGCGGCAGATGCCGGGAGGTGAGTAATAACCATCAGCCAATAGTGAGCAGGCAAAACTGGAGACAATAGATGGATAGACAGCCACCAGAGAGCAAAAGAGTAAACACCAGAGGGAGCCACAACAAAAGCCGCTCACAATGGCTAAGCTGACAATGCAATCGTACACATAATTCAACATACTTAATAACTTGATGATAAAGTACATGCATTTAAAGAAAAATAATAATAATTGTTACCATTTCATTATCCATGCATAGCAATATATAAGGATTTTTATGTATACAACTCTTAACAAAGAGGGGGTTCAAGTATGGAAATACTGGGGTCCAAAGGGGGCAGAGTAATTGATGGTACATTTGATTCAAATATTTAAAGGGGCAGGCAGTCCAAAAGTTCAAAAAGGGGGGCAAAAGGTCCAAAGGATCTCATTTGACCAAGTAAACAGTCCAAGAGGTGTGTATAAGCCATCTTGAGTCCATATGATGTTCAAGAAAGGTCCAGGCATAAGGCATATAGCCATAGCACAAAAGAGGGTCCTAGGCAAGGTCCCAAAAACGTCCATACATCAAAATGAGCATCAGACAGGAATAAATTGATCTACATAGGATATATGGAAAGAATACATTATTGGTCATCAAATACAGTGGGTATATAAATGTCCATAGGACACACATATATATGTATCACCCAATATACAGTGTATAACAGCAATATGACTTGGCCAAAACATTATGTCCGGATATCTAAAGATCAGATATCGAAGTAGCATCCCTAAACCTGTATTAAAGAAAATTAGCTGAGAAATAGATGGAAGGATCATGTATAAGTATATCCATTATGTCAAGAAACCTGTCCAATCGATCTCCTCATTCAAACCTTGCGGGGCCATGCTCTTGAGTTGGTAAATCCATCTGGCCTCACGTTTAAGCAAAGTGGCTACCAAATCCCCACCTCTCAAACCTAATTTGATCTGGTCAATGCCGCAGACCCGTAGGCCCACTGCATTGCCACCGTGTTCTACAAGGAAATGGGATGCCACTGATGTTAATACTTGATTGTTCTCTAGATCACGCTTAGCTAGTCTAATCTTAGATAGATGCTGTTGGATCCTGGTTTTCAACATATTTTTGGTTTGCCCAACATATATCTTCCCACAGGGACAAGTAAGGGTATATATTACTCCCCTGGTTTTACAATTAACATATCCATGTAGGTGGAACTGTCTAATCCCATAGGTATCATGGACAACCCGTTGGGGATGCATGTAAACACATACATTGCATTCCCCACATGGATAGCTACCTTTCAAAGGTCCTCTGCATTTCTTCTTTCCTTCAACAAAGTGGCTTGAACATAATCTGTCTTTTAAGCTAGGACATCTCTTAGCTGTAATAGAGGCATTAGGAGTGATACATCTAGCAATAGTTGTATCAGACAAAAGAGTAGGCCAAGATTTATTAAAGATCCTGTAGAGATCTCTCCATTGGTTATTGAAGGTGGTGCTCAATCTTACCAGCTGATTGGATGGTTTAGATGTCTGATGAAGTAATGAAGACCTGTCCATATCTTTAGCTCTTCGATATGCCTGAGAAACAACCTTCTTGGGATAGCCCCTGTCCTTGAACCGATCCGTCAGTCCCCGTGCCTGTGTAGAAAAGTCATTAGTGTTTGAACAAACGTTTTTGGGACCTTGCCTAGGACCCTCTTTTGTGCTATGGCTATATGCCTTATGCCTGGACCTTTCTTGAACATCATATGGACTCAAGATGGCTTATACACACCTCTTGGACTGTTTACTTGGTCAAATGAGATCCTTTGGACCTTTTGCCCCCCTTTTTGAACTTTTGGACTGCCTGCCCCTTTAAATATTTGAATCAAATGTACCATCAATTACCCTGCCCCCTTTGGACCCCAGTATTTCCATACTTGAACCCCCTCTTTGTTAAGAGTTGTATACATAAAAATCCTTATATATTGCTATGCATGGATAATGAAATGGTAACAATTATTATTATTTTTCTTTAAATGCATGTACTTTATCATCAAGTTATTAAGTATGTTGAATTATGTGTACGATTGCATTGTCAGCTTAGCCATTGTGAGCGGCTTTTGTTGTGGCTCCCTCTGGTGTTTACTCTTTTGCTCTCTGGTGGCTGTCTATCCATCTATTGTCTCCAGTTTTGCCTGCTCACTATTGGCTGATGGTTATTACTCACCTCCCGGCATCTGCCGCTTGCGCTCCAGCGTGGTCTTCACTTCCTTGCTTCTTACCTCGCTCTACCTCCCCTTCCGCGTCGTCACTTCCGGTGGACGCGCGGAGACTTCTGGGGCGCACGCTCGCTCTCCATCCCTTCTATTTAAACGCCGATCTGGCGTTTGTCAGCATGGTATCCCTCTCCTCTCCTTCCAAAGCGGGGTGACGCCCGCGGAGCTTGCGGGACTGTCTTGAAGGGACTCCCTCATATCTGCAGCTGCACTGTTCCAGCCTCCTTGGTCTACCCGGGCTAAGTATTTCTCCTCTATTTTTTGCACTTCTCTTTTCTCTATGCACTCCAGAATATAGGCTGCCTCTGGGTGTTTGGTTTATATAGCAGCCTCCTTGCTTATTTTGCACATGATATATGTCAGTATTGACCATTTGCACGTTTCACTATACATGTATTGATGTGTATGTATTTGTGTTTATTTGTATATGTTGCACTTTACTGAACCCGGGTTCAACCTCTTATGTGCTCTATTTAGATGCACATTGAGGCAATGATTTGGGCATATATTGCCATTGTCTTGTGATATATATGGTGGTTTCATAACCTTACTTTTCATCACCTATATGGACATGATTGTTTGCAGCTGCTATTACATACGACCATTTGGTCGGTTTTAATTGTTTTTATTTATGTTTTTGACACTCCAATATGTCATATGTATTTATAGTATATATACAATTTGTGAATAAACTTTGTTATACTTTGAGTGGTGCTAGTCATATGGGCTTTCTTTTTATTTACCTTTGTAACGGAGCAATGGTCAGATATTCTACAAAATATACCCCTTATGTCAACAAATGCTTCTCAAAAAATGTCCCAACTAAATATTCTATGTAGGACCCTGTTAACCCCTGTAAGACTACAAAAAATGCGTCTTAAAAAAGCCCCTACCTGTACAAGATGTTGCAGAGATCACGGTGATTTACTCACATGCTATGGCATTGCCCCAAATTACATAGATATTGGAACGCTGTATTAGATACAGTGGATATTGTTGTTGGACAGAAGGTCCCTCGTACGATTTAACTATGTATTTTGGGTTCACTATCAGATATAACACTAGATGAACATGTGCAGATCTCACTACAACGCCTCTTATTTCAGGCAAGGAAGCTCATATTAATGCTGTGGATTAGTCCCACTATTCCTAAGGTAGAGATGTGGATGTCCCAGGTTAACTCTTATCTAAAATTAGAAAAATTGATTTATATGCATAGAGGGGCGCCCCAAAAATTTGAAGATATGGGCATCCTGGCTAGATACCCCAGGTTTGCCAGACTTAGAACTTGTACGATCTCGACTATTTGCACAGCCAATGTGATCTCTGCCTTGTAATAATGAGATGTCGCACTATCACTCCCTCTCCTCTAATCTTAAGGGTAATAGCTTGATTTATGTTCCCTTCTAACCCCTTATGGACTATGGATGGACTATGTTTATATCTAGTGGTCACATGTCATTTGTCATACTCCTAAGTTTTAATGTTTGGCACTGCTGTACTGAAAACTCTGAATAGTTTTGTTAAACTGTTGATTGTTTATTTTCTTGTTTTAATAAAGGCTGTTTTAAAAAAAAAAAATTGAAGTCACCGATATGGAACTTTTTTGAGGTGTCAAGCCAGGACAAAAAATATGCAGTCTGTAAGTTATGCAGCAAAATATTGAGCCGTGGGAAAAAATATGTCCAAGATGGGTACCTGATCCCTCCAGGGCCACCTGAAGAGCTGCCACTGCCTTCAGTATGAGGAGTTCAAGAGGAGGCAGGCACTGCAAGCAGGGGG
Source organism: Hyperolius riggenbachi (assembly GCF_040937935.1). NCBI lineage: Eukaryota > Metazoa > Chordata > Amphibia > Anura > Hyperoliidae > Hyperolius > Hyperolius riggenbachi. The sequence continues at coordinate 46,717,797 of NC_090652.1, read as the reverse complement.
TGCTCAGAGCACAAGGCCCACCACCACAGCAGCATCATCCCTCAGTCAGGGTCGTAAATCCCCCACCGCAGCAGCAGTACTAGCACGCAAGCGCTATTCCACCTTGGCTACTCCGGACACAGACATTGAGGCTGACAGCCAGTCCTCTCTCTCTTCTGTCTCCCCTGCATCACGTCGTCGTCAGACCCTGCTGATCGACACCTTTCAGGGTCTGACCAAGCCTCTGCCTCCAAGCCACAGTCGGATCAGGAAACTAAATGGCTTGCTGACCCGGGCCATGGCATCACAGCTCCTTCCCTACTCCCTGGTGCAGGAGGGGAGCGATATGCGGACACTGCTCCAATTTGGCATCCCCGAGTGGCAAGTCCCCAGCCACCACTATTTTTCCAGGAAAGCCATCCCAGCACTCCACAAGTTTGTGGTGCAAAACGTGGCCTGTGCGTTAGACTACTCTGCGGGCGAGCGGGTCCACGTCACCATGGACTCGTGGAGTAGCCGATTTGGGACCGGTCGCTATCTGTCCTTTACGGCCCACTGGGTGACACTGGTGGAAGGGAGGCAAGGGCGTAACTAGACATCACTGGGCCCCCTGCGAAACTTTGGTTGGCATCCCCCCCGTGAAACTTTGGATGGGGCCCCCCACCCCCCTCGCTTTCTGCAAAGGAAAACTGAGGACCAATGTGTTTTCCCCATGCAGATAAAAACACTTAGACTTAAAGGAAATGTCAGGCAATCTATGCTACCCCCAGATCTACTTACCCGGGGCTTCCTCCAGCCCCTTGCAGCTGTCCCTTGTCGCAGCTCTGCTCCCAGTACATACACATACACACACAGCAGTATTATTTTACTACGAGAGCACATGCTATATGGAGGAACAACAATGACATGCTGAACATAAGATGCAGTATTCACTGTAACTTTAGCAAAGCATTCAGAATGTCACTGATTGATACTGTTATTATAGGATCTTGGACTCAGTATGAGACAAGCTCTAAATGAGGCAGCGACAGTAGTGATAAGCGTAATGACCCAATTACGATTACACAAAATTTTGCATAATTCACAAAATTACGATTATGGGCGTAATCAAAATTTCGTGAATTTCACGAAATTACGCAAAATTTTGTGTTCATGGGGAATTTCGTAATTACGATCTTTTTCATAATTACCATCATTTACGTAACACAAACAAATCAGAATTTCATGTTTAACACGCAAATTCAACCTTTCTCAAAATTGTGTTCCAGTCCAGAGGCTCCTGATAAATTTAAAGTGACAGCAAGTGCAGGGACCTTTGCATTATCAGATATTGCAAGGCCCAACACCAAGTGTCTCAACATGACAGCTAAGTACACCATGGCAAAGAGCACCTGTCTTAGAAGTGGCTGCAGATAGAGCCTTCTTATACATTTAAAGCGACAGCATGTGCAGGGGCCTTTGCATTATCAGTAATTGCAATCAGTAATTGCAATCAATGAGTGACTTTCCTGAGTTTAGTCATTACCTAAATGTGCATAATTACTATTAGAAACGAAATTACGTTAATTTTTGTAACTAAAATAAATAATTTTAAATAAAATAATTTTAAATAAAATAATTTTGTTTCTATAGAAAACATGAAATTACTAAATTTGTGTTAAACACGAATTTGCGACGAAACACAAAATTACGAAACCAAAATTTCGCTTACGGAATTCCAAATTACGGTTTGTATGGCAATTACGAAATTACAAATTCGTGTCGTAGCGGAAACATTTGCGTCCATAATTAAGGAAACACGAAATTTCGAAAATTTCGGCTCAATGCTAAGCGACAGTCAGACATCAATCTTACCCACTCCACTGTGTCTGTAATCAGACACCATAAGGTCACTAGCCTGTGTGTGATAAGAATCTAGGAATTGCTGAATAAGGGCCAGTCTACAACTTTTTTTCAACCTGTGACTCCTTTGTTTGTAATGTTGTACATGAAGTCAACCAGAACTTTGCTGCAGTGTGAGACAGATGTTTTTTTTATGAACCCTAGGGAACAGGGACAGTGTACAAATTCTAAAGTGTGTATGATTCCTTATCTGTGTGGTGGACACATGCAGTCAATATAACAATGGTACGAGAGCAGAATACATTTTCTCTCCATGTTGTTAGTTGTCAGTCTCTCAAACTTTTCCCTCCATGGGGCCCCCTGTGGCTTCTGAGCCCCCCTGATGAAGCATCCCTTGCAGGGTCTATTGTTACGCTCCTGTGGAGGGAGGACAAGAGCGTAGCAGCTCAGTTAGTGGTGCCACCATGCAGGATCATGGGGGATGCAGCAAGCTCCTCTCATCCCACTCCCTTCACACCCGGAAAGCAAGCCCGCCTCGGCAGCAGCAGCGCCAAGCCTCGGTACTGCCAAGCACTGCTAAAATTGGTGACCCTGGGGAAGGAAAAGCTTATGGCCGCCAACGTCCTGGCCGCCCTCAGGAAGCAGGAGCGCAGGTGGCTGACCCCCAGAGGCCTGGAAGTGGGGTATATGGCAGCCGATAACAGGGCCAACCTGGTGGCCGCAGTGCAGCAGGGAAACCTCCAGCACATCCCCTGCTTGGCCTACATGCTGAATCTTGTGGTGCAGCGCTTCCTGCGCACCTACCAGGGGATGAGCGACCTGCTGCAAGATGCCCGGGAGGTGGTATGCTTTTTTCGTCGCTCAGCCACTGCCTCTGCACTCCTGTCCACCTTACAGCAGCAATATGGAAAGCCACACCGCCTGATTATAGATATGCCAACTCACTGGAATTCAACTCTGGCCATGTTGGAGCAGCTGTGTTAGCACAGGCTGGCTCTTAGGGCCTACATGCTAGACCCAAGTGTCCCCAGCAACCAGCAAGTCCCCATCATCACTGCAACTCAGTGGACACTGATGCAGCAAATATGCCTGGTGCTGAGTCCCTTCCTGGAGGCAACCAAGATGGTCAGCGAGGAGTGGGCCTCTGTGTGTCAGTGGATGCCCATGGTTTGTCTGCTGGACCAGGCAATGTGCAACCTAATTGAGCATGGGGAGGCAGCTGGATCAGGAGCATATGGCAGCACAGTCCAACTCACAGGAGGGCTCACAGGTAGTGGAGGAGTTGGAGGTCCCTAATCTGAATGCTGAGGAGGAGCAGGAGGAGCAGAGTGCCGCTGGCGTTGTATGGGGATGGCGGCTGGGGGAGGATGACATGGCACAGGAAGAGGACAGGCATGTGATATGGGACAACGAGGACGATGAAGATGTTGTTGCCAATGCCCACTTGTTTCCCATGGGTGTGCACATGTTGCGCTGCCTTCGCAGGGACTCCCGGGTGATGCAGATGCGTTCAAGGGAGGACATCTGTATCACCTTGAGGCTGGACCCATGTCTGAAGGGGAAGCTGGGAGAGTTCATGACGCCATCCACCACCGAGCAACGCACAGGGGAGTTGCAGGGGGCCCTTGTGCGCAGACTACTGGAAGCATTCCCCCAGCCTTCCACCCCCACTGTAACTGCTGCTCTGCCAACCCAGCAACAGGTTCCTGACGTTGCCACTAGAAGCACAACCACCAACACCAACAGCAGCAACTGGCGCCCCGGAGACCTGAAGAGCCTAAGCAAGAGCCTGTATGCAGTGCAGCAGCCCAGAGCAGAGGTGCCAGCCATAACATCCACATCCAACCAGCACCAGCAGCGACTGACCAGCATGGTGGCTGACTACATGGGGTCATTCAGTGGGCTCAATGACACAGGCAGCCCCGTGGACCCCATGGAGTACTGGGTCAAGAGACTGGACATCTGGAGGGAACTTGCCCAGTTCGCCCTGGAACGCCTGTCCTGCCAGTGTCCTCTCCGAGATGCTTCAGTGCAAATGGTGGCGTGGTCACCGAGAAGCACTCTCGGCTCTCCCACGCGCCTCTGTGGACAAACTTGCCTTCCTGAAAATCAACCAGGCTTGGGTGGAAGGTGAGTTCCTGGCCCCTATTGTCGGACACGGGGACATGAAGTGGCTGCTGCAATGTGTTAACCATGCCTGCCTTTGTAATGAAAGTTACAATCTGCCTACCTTGGTTCATTTTTTGGCTGTGGTACTACCAGTAAGTTGCCATGGTCCTTCTGTGCTGCTGAACTGATCGTCTGCTTTGTCCTCCTGACTCAGTCGCTACTACACTCTGCATTCACTCTGACCGGGTCACCGGACGCATCTAAATTTTTGGGCAGCACTATTACACTGTGGTACTACCAGTGAGTTGCCATGGTCCTTCTGTGCTGCTGAACTGACCGGCCGCTTTGTCCTCCTGACTCAGTTGCTACTACACTCTGCGTTCACACTGCCCAAGTCCACTGACAACTCTGCTGTCATGTCATTGCTAATCGCTGCAAAAAAAAAAATTACAAAAACCTCTCTGGGTCTTTTTGGCGTCAGCCACTGATCCTCCTCCAGTGGTACCATCACCGCCAAGTGCCATTGGGACTCACCTTCACCTCTGTGATTGCTTAACATGTATTTCCCTGTTTAACAATTAATAGCCCCATTTAAAGTGTTGATTTCACTTTAAAATCCATTTTCTCAAAAACAAAAAATTATTATTTTTTGTTTAAGTTGTAGCTCCTTATCACCTTGATAAGCCATGCAATTTGGGGGATTGTAGTATGTATGGGGGCTTTGCTATTAACATTAAAAGAAAATCCAGGTCCGGCCGTGGATCCGGCTGTGATTGCGTCATTCACGGCTGAAAATCTGCGTCGTGGCGTGGACGCGTATCAAAATCCGGAACCAATCACGCCGGAGGCGGATTTTTTTCGGCAACGGCCGTGGTTGCTGAATTTGTGGATCGGGACATCCGAGCAACACTGCTGGTCCAAACCCTATGGCATAGAGCCATATCAATCCCTGCCAAGCACTGAGGAGGACCAAAAGTCCCAAACAAGCTGTCTACTTCTGGGGATGATGTGACTCTGTAAAATGTAAAGCTATAGGCGTGCTAGACACCAGCGGTTCTGGATGTCAGTCTGGCTTCAGGGGCATACAGAAATAATTTGCATATTCAGCAGAGGTGCATTGTGGGTAACCACAGTTACACACTTAAAGACAAATTTTCACAAATAACTTTTGTTTTAAGAAGGCAAAAATGTAGCAGCAATAGGAAAAAGTAGCTCCATGCAATCTCATGGTCCTATTTTCAGTTTAAGGAGTTAGCTCGATCTCCAAAGTTTCCATAGCAGCCATTTTAGTCTGATAAATCTTAAAAAAAAAAAAAAAAAAAAGAAATAAACATTTACTTTTCAGCTCTCTTTTTATTATGGGCAGTGTTTGGTCACCAGGATAAACATATTTTCTTCTATATTACTCTTCTGGACAGCCTACATTCAACTTGCTGTTGGGCTGCTTCATTTACCTACCGATAACACTGCTATCTTAACTGAATGCAGAAAAATGAAGTGGACAAAGGTTCTCAATAGGCTTCAGAACAGAATATGTACCAATGTTTATCTCATCATGTCACATTACAGTTCAAGACAAGACATATAACATTTTTATTGCGCTTTTCTCCTGACAGACTCAAAGAGCCAAAGCTGCAGCCACTAGGGTGCTCTCTATAGACATAAGCAGTGCTAGGGAGTCTTGGGCAAGGTTTCTTACTGAATAGGTGCTGGCTTACTGAACAGGAATAGCCAAGAATCAAACCTTGGTCTCCTGTCTCGGAGGCAGGGCCCTTAAAAAGTACACTATCCAGCTGTAACAATCTTACCTTCCAGCAGCAGGTCCCGCAGCGTCTCTGGCGGGGTCCGGACAGGTGGCGAGGTCTGAGCACTGGCATCTTCCGGCAGTGTCTCCAGCTCCCCTGCGGCGGTGAGTTCTGGCATGCGCTTGCGCAGTGTGCCCAAACGGACGCGCGCGAGGCCAGACAGGCCTTATAGACGGGTTTGAGGTGATGTCACCAATGATCAGGGCCGGCGCTTCCATAGAGGCAAAGGGGGCAATTGCCCCAGGGCCCCTGCATCCATAGAGGCCCCCAAGAGTCCCCCCTTGCCTCAAATCATATGACTGTCTGGTTGGCCAGATACCCCTGCATGCTCCCCCGCAGTTATTTCGTTGGTGCACCCGGCCAGATCCCCCCCAGCTCGCTCCCCCCCCCCCACCCACCCGCTACTCCCCCCCCCCCCCATTTAAGTGTAATAAAAGCAGTGGGAGACAGGCACACTCACCTCCTGAACGATCCAGGCAGTGCAGTTCACGTCTGTCTCACCTGTAGTAATTGTCTTGCACTTCCTGCTAATCCGTTTGGTCCTTTTGTACCACTGCCATCTGATTTACGTGTTTGACTTGGCCTGTCCCTGACTCTCCTACTGATTATCCTTCCAATACGACTGACATCTGACTTATGTGTATGACCCTTCCTGATATTGACTACTTTATTGCCTAGCTACGCTGTACCTCCATACCTCTGATTTCTGTGTACGACTACAGCCTGAACCTGACTACGCCTTTCACGCTACTGTTTGTGTATTACACTAGTTACGCTAACCTCGTCACGTATCAGCGTGATATTATAAAGGCCCCAAAAAAATAATGGAGGAGTTGTGAGACCAGATTTTAACACTCGCAGATGCTGTCAATCACCTCACTGAGCAAGTTGCCACTCAGCAAACACAGTTGACCCAGCTGTCTAACACACTCGCTCAAATGAATTTGTCTGCTAATGTCAATAATCAGCAGATTCCTCCACTGGCTCCTATTCTACCAATTATAGAGCCTAAATGCCGTTACCAAAGAAGTTTATGGGTTCACGATCAGATTTCAGTAATTTTCATAACCGCTGTATGTCTTACTTTGAGGTCAGGTCTAAATGTAACCCTTACTGCAGGGTGACTCTCAAACCTGGGCCTATGGATTAAAACCAGATCATGTAGCTCTCCAGTGATGCTCATCCAGATTCCAGATACCCAAACTATTCAGATATCCAGGGGCGTAGCTAGAAATGACTGGGCCCCATAGCAAAAAAAAAATATGCCCCCCCCCCAACAACCTTCCAACCCCATGGACCTCGGACCTCTCACTCAAACATTCCTCCAGGACCCTCCACCCCAACATTCCCACACCCCTCTAAGTACAGTATAAGTAGCCAGGTCTATAGGTGTCCCCAGTTTAGGTAGTAGTCAGGGGTGTAACAGGAAATCACTGGGCCCCCTTGTGGCAACAGCAATTTAAACTAAATACTGTACAAACGTTTTAACTCATACATGAACATTATGGAAAATCCAAGTTAAAAATAAACTGTGAAGATAACCAATTTCATCCATCCTACTCCTGAAAAATATATTCATTTTTTTTAGAACCAGTGCTGCTCAGCAGAGCTCGAATATTCGAGTTGCTCGAATATTCGAGCTCTTTTTCAGCTATTCGAGCTCGAATACCGAGCTCGAATAGCTGCAGCTATTCGAATGGGCTATTCGAGTGAACTCGAATAGCCCACTCACTATTCAAGCTATTCGAGCAAACAGCGCTATTCGGCTCGAATACCGAGCTCGAATAGCGTCATAGCCCAGATTGATGTGCTTAGAGCCAATCAGAGGGCTCCCAGGCCCTCTGACGGCAGCCAATCACAGAGGGGGACCCTGGCCAGCCCCTACCCTATAAATAGCGGCCGCCATGTTCGGTTTTTCCGTCCTTGCTTGAGAGACTGGTACAGAGAGAGATCTGCTCCTTTGTGCTTTGGCTTAGCAAGTGCTCTATTGTGGTCAATCACCTAGCGTTTTTGCTCACATACACCTCCTATACACACCTATATTGTTGTTAGCTAGATAGATTGTATTTTAGTTAGTAGCTTGTGTGTTACTGTTACATAGAGACAGCTGCTGCAGGCAAGCTTACACAGCTTTAGGCCTCAGGGCCTTGCCTGTGTGGGCAGCTCACAGCTGTCCTCCTGTTCTCTGTTACTTTATTTCTCATACCAGTGTTTCTGCTGTGTATTCTACCCTGTCTTGTCCTTTACTTACTGAGTGATTATTGTATTTTGTAGTTATACTGTACTAGGGACACTCACTGTCACTGTTCATAGCTCCTGCGTGTGTGTGTGCGTGCACTGTCTGTAGTGTAACACACACTCTATTTCCTTCAACTGAATCATCTGATTACTACTGATTATTGTATTTTCTAGTTGTACTTACTGTACTAGGGACACTCACTGTTCACTGTTCATAGCTCCTGCTTGTGTGTGTGCGTGCACTGTCTGTAGTGTACACACACTCTATTTCCTTCTACTGAATCATCTGATTACTACTGATTATTGTATTTTCTAGTTGTACTTGTACTTACTGTACTAGGGACACTCACTGTTCACTGTTCATAGCTCCTGCGTGTGTGTGTGTGCGTGCACTGTCTGTAGTGTAACACACACTCTATTTCCTTCTACTGAATCATCTGATTAGTGATTACTACTGATTATTGTATTTTCTAGTTGTACTTGTACTTACTGTACTAGGGACACTCACTGTTCACTGTTCATAGCTCCTGCGTGTGTGTGTGCGACTGTGCGTGCACTGTCTGTAGTGTAACACACACTCTATTTTCTTCTACTGAATCATCTGATTACTACTGATTATTGTATTTTCTAGTTGTACTTGTACTTACTGTACTAGGGATACTCACTGTTCACTGTTCATAGCTCCTGCGTGTGTGTGTGCGACTGTGTGTGCACTGTCTGTAGTGTACACACACTCTATTTCCTTCTACTGAATCATCTGATTACTACTGATTATTGTATTTTCTAGTTGTACTTGTACTTACTGTACTAGGGACACTCACTGTTCACTGTTCATAGCTGCTGCGTGTGTGTGTGCGTGCACTGTCTGTAGTGTAACACACACTCTATTTCCTTCTACTGAATCATCTGATTACTACTGATTATTGTATTTTCTAGTTGTACTTGTACTTACTGTACTAGGGACACTCACTGTTCACTGTTCATAGCTCCTGCGTGTGTGTGTGTGTGCACTGTCTGTAGTGTAACACACACTCTATTTCCTTCTACTGAATCATCTGATTAGTGATTACTACTGATTATTGTATTTTCTAGTTGTACTTGTACTTACTGTACTAGGGACACTCACTGTTCACTGTTCATAGCTCCTGCGTGTGTGTGTGCGACTGTGCGTGCACTGTCTGTAGTGTAACACACACTCTATTTCCTTCTACTGAATCATCTGATTACTACTGATTATTGTATTTTCTAGTTGTACTTGTACTTACTGTATTAGGGACACTCACTGTTCACTGTTCATAGCTCCTGCGTGTGTGTGTGCGACTGTGCGTGCAGTGTCTGTAGTGTAACACACACTCTATTTCCTTCTACTGAATCATCTGATTACTACTGATTATTGTATTCTCTAGTTGTACTTGTACTTACTGTACTAGGGACACTCACTGTTCACTGTTCATAGCTCCTGCGTGTGTGTGTGCGTGCACTGTCTGTAGTGTAACACACACTCTATTTCCTTCTACTGAATCATCTGATTACTACTGATTATTGTATTCTCTAGTTGTACTTGTACTTACTGTACTAGGGACACTCACTGTTCACTGTTCATAGCTCCTGCGTGTGTGTGTGTGTGTGTGCACTGTCTGTAGTGTAACACACACTCTATTTCCTTCTACTGAATCATCTGATTACTACTGATTATTGTATTTTCTAGTTGTACTTGTACTTACTGTACTAGGGACACTCACTGTTCACTGTTCATAGCTCCTGCGTGTGTGTGTGTGTGCACTGTCTGTAGTGTAACACACACTCTATTTCCTTCTACTGAATCATCTGATTAGTGATTACTACTGATTATTGTATTTTCTAGTTGTACTTGTACTTACTGTACTAGGGACACTCACTGTTCACTGTTCATAGCTCCTGCGTGTGTGTGTGCGACTGTGCGTGCACTGTCTGTAGTGTAACACACACTCTATTTTCTTCTACTGAATCATCTGATTACTACTGATTATTGTATTTTCTAGTTGTACTTGTACTTACTGTACTAGGGACACTCACTGTTCACTGTTCATAGCTGCTGCGTGTGTGTGTGCGTGCACTGTCTGTAGTGTAACACACACTCTATTTCCTTCTACTGAATCATCTGATTACTACTGATTATTGTATTTTCTAGTTGTACTTGTACTTACTGTACTAGGGACACTCACTGTTCACTGTTCATAGCTCCTGCGTGTGTGTGTGTGTGCACTGTCTGTAGTGTAACACACACTCTATTTCCTTCTACTGAATCATCTGATTAGTGATTACTACTGATTATTGTATTTTCTAGTTGTACTTGTACTTACTGTACTAGGGACACTCACTGTTCACTGTTCATAGCTCCTGCGTGTGTGTGTGCGACTGTGCGTGCACTGTCTGTAGTGTAACACACACTCTATTTCCTTCTACTGAATCATCTGATTACTACTGATTATTGTATTTTCTAGTTGTACTTGTACTTACTGTATTAGGGACACTCACTGTTCACTGTTCATAGCTCCTGCGTGTGTGTGTGCGACTGTGCGTGCAGTGTCTGTAGTGTAACACACACTCTATTTCCTTCTACTGAATCATCTGATTACTACTGATTATTGTATTCTCTAGTTGTACTTGTACTTACTGTACTAGGGACACTCACTGTTCACTGTTCATAGCTCCTGCGTGTGTGTGTGCGTGCACTGTCTGTAGTGTAACACACACTCTATTTCCTTCTACTGAATCATCTGATTACTACTGATTATTGTATTTTCTAGTTGTACTTGTACTTACTGTACTAGGGACACTCACTGTTCACTGTTCATAGCTCCTGCGTGTGTGTGTGTGTGCACTGTCTGTAGTGTAACACACACTCTATTTCCTTCTACTGAATCATCTGATTACTACTGATTATTGTATTTTCTAGTTGTACTTGTACTTACTGTACTAGGGACACTCACTGTTCACTGTTCATAGCTCCTGCGTGTGTGTGTGTGTGCACTGTCTGTAGTGTAACACACACTCTATTTCCTTCTACTGAATCATCTGATTAGTGATTACTACTGATTATTGTATTTTCTAGTTGTACTTGTACTTACTGTACTAGGGACACTCACTGTTCACTGTTCATAGCTCCTGCGTGTGTGTGTGCGACTGTGCGTGCACTGTCTGTAGTGTAACACACACTCTATTTTCTTCTACTGAATCATCTGATTACTACTGATTATTGTATTTTCTAGTTGTACTTGTACTTACTGTACTAGGGACACTCACTGTTCACTGTTCATAGCTCCTGCGTGTGTGTGCGACTGTGTGTGCACTGTCTGTAGTGTACACACACTCTATTTCCTTCTACTGAATCATCTGATTACTACTGATTATTGTATTTTCTAGTTGTACTTGTACTTACTGTACTAGGGACACTCACTGATCACTGTTCATAGCTGCTGCGTGTGTGTGTGCGTGCACTGTCTGTAGTGTAACACACACTCTATTTCCTTCTACTGAATCATCTGATTACTACTGATTATTGTATTTTCTAGTTGTACTTGTACTTACTGTACTAGGGACACTCACTGTTCACTGTTCATAGCTCCTGCGTGTTGTGTGTGTGCACTGTCTGTAGTGTAACACACACTCTATTTCCTTCTACTGAATCATCTGATTAGTGATTACTACTGATTATTGTATTTTCTAGTTGTACTTGTACTTACTGTACTAGGGACACTCACTGTTCACTGTTCATAGCTCCTGCGTGTGTGTGTGCGACTGTGCGTGCACTGTCTGTAGTGTAACACACACTCTATTTCCTTCTACTGAATCATCTGATTACTACTGATTATTGTATTTTCTAGTTGTACTTGTACTTACTGTATTAGGGACACTCACTGTTCACTGTTCATAGCTCCTGCGTGTGTGTGTGCGTGCACTGTCTGTAGTGTAACACACACTCTATTTCCTTCTACTGAATCATCTGATTACTACTGATTATTGTATTTTCTAGTTGTACTTGTACTTACTGTACTAGGGACACTCACTGTTCACTGTTCATAGCTCCTGCGTGTGTGTGTGTGTGCACTGTCTGTAGTGTAACACACACTCTATTTCCTTCTACTGAATCATCTGATTAGTGATTACTACTGATTATTGTATTTTCTAGTTGTACTTGTACTTACTGTACTAGGGACACTCACTGTTCACTGTTCATAGCTCCTGCGTGTGTGTGTGCGACTGTGCGTGCACTGTCTGTAGTGTAACACACACTCTATTTCCTTCTACTGAATCATCTGATTACTACTGATTATTGTATTTTCTAGTTGTACTTGTACTTACTGTATTAGGGACACTCACTGTTCACTGTTCATAGCTCCTGCGTGTGTGTGTGCGACTGTGCGTGCACTGTCTGTAGTGTAACACACACTCTATTTCCTTCTACTGAATCATCTGATTACTACTGATTATTGTATTCTCTAGTTGTACTTGTACTTACTGTACTAGGGACACTCACTGTTCACTGTTCATAGCGCCTGCGTGTGTGTGTGCGTGCACTGTCTGTAGTGTAACACACACTCTATTTCCTTCTACTGAATCATCTGATTACTACTGATTATTGTATTTTCTAGTTGTACTTGTACTTACTGTACTAGGGACACTCACTGTTCACTGTTCATAGCTCCTGCGTGTGTGTGTGCGTGCACTGTCTGTAGTGTAACACACACTCTATTTCCTTCTACTGAATCATCTGATTACTACTGATTATTGTATTTTCTAGTTGTACTAGTGTACTAGGGGACACACTCACTGTTCACTGTTCACACTTACTGATTACTGAATACTGATTATTGTATTTTGTATTTGTACTGTACTAGTAGTAATCACTTAGCGATCTAATCACTTAGTGATTAGTGTCACCTCACCCACCAACCCACTCCATTAAAGTACCCCACTTTTTCACCCGCCCTTTTAAAAAACTTTTTTGTTTACGCCCAAAACATCTAAGATGTCTGGAAGTGGCAGCCAGCGCGGTTTGGGCAAGGGGAAGGGCAGCAAGGGAATCAGGAGGAGAGGGAGCAGCATTGTGGCAAGCCGCGCCACCATGCACAGTTCCGCAGCAGCAGCAGCTGCGTCAGTGGCTAACATTCCGCCTATAGCCACTGGCCGTGGACGCCTTGGGCGCCTAGCAGGAGCATCTGCAACTCACGCTGCAGAGACACAGCAGCAGCAGCGTGTAGTACCTGCTCCTATTTTCCTCCAGCCGGGTCGGAAACGTCCCATCGAGGAAAAGGATGCAGCCACTATGATGCAACTGATGACGGAGGATGAGCAGCCTGCCGTCAGCTCTGCATCCGAGGCCTCCACCCTCACCACCACCACCACCCCTGTTCGCAGCAGCCGCCCAGCAGGGCCTGGGGAGGAGGCCAGTTCACCGTCAGTTGGTGACCTGTCATTCAGCAATCTTTTGACCCCAGGCCTTATGAGTCAATTGTCTGCTGCTGTTGGCGATTTTGAGGAGGAGATGCTGACGGGCACTTTGGGGGAGGAGGGATTGGACAGCAAGACTGTGGCGAAAGTCAAGCAGCCCATCCATGCATCAGGAGAGGAGTTTGGGGGGTCATCATCCCAGCAGGACATGTTTCAGGAGGGGGAGGATGATGATGATGATGACACTGTGACGGACAAAGACTGGGTGCCACCAGCTCGTGGGGAGGTCATCATCAGCAGCTCTGAGGAGGAGGAGGAGGATGCGCTTGTGGGCCTTGCAAGGAGGCGCATCATTGCAAGCATTGGCAGCAGTAGGCAGGTCCCACAGCCTGCTGGTGTCTCAGGCTCAGCAGCAGCAGCAGCAGCATCTGCCAGTACCACCACCAGCCACACCCAAGCCCCCCCCCCCCCCAACCACCACAGGGAGACAGGCAGCAGCGGCTCCAGGCCGTAGGGGGATTTTCTTGTCACCAATCTGGCAATTTTTCACCATGCCCACAGTGTACAGCAAGTACGCCACTTGCAACCACTGTCAGCGGAAGTTGAGCAGAGGTGCAGACCCCTTAAAGTTCAGCACCAGCTCTCTGATCAACCATCTTGCTGCTAAACATTACCACCAGCATGAGTTCCAGAGGCTGAAGGCATCTGGTGCTGGCAGTGGCACCTCACCCATCACTGCACAGCCTTCAGCAGCAGCAGCAGCAACAGCAGCCACCCGCCCTCCTGCTCCTCCAGCACCAGCAGCAGGAGTGCGGAAACGCACTGCTCCTCCCCCCTCTGCAACTCCTGCCGCCGACACTGAGGCCTGTTCTGGCAGCTAGTCCTCAGTGGCCTCCTCTGCTGTCTCCGCTGATTCCCGTGCTAGCAAAAGGCGACGCCAGAGCCTTTTGAGCGAGTCCTTCCAGGGGGTGGTAAGGGCTCTGCCTCCCAGCAGCCGTCGCGTGCGGCAGCTGAACGGCTTGCTGGCACAGGCCATGTGCTCCCAACTCCTGCCGTACACGCTCGTGCAGGAGGGGAGCGACATGCGTGCGCTGCTTGCTTGTGCAGCCCCAGACTGGCAGCTCCCCAGCAGACACTTCTTCGCCCGCCAGGTCATGCCTGCACTGCACCGCTTTGTCATGGCCAATGTGGAGCGAGGGCTGGAGCATGCGGTTGGTGAAAGGGTCCATGTCACCATGGACTCCTGGAGCAGCCGCTTCGGGACAGGCCGCTACCTGTCCTTCACTGCCCACTGGGTCAGCTTGGTGGAAGGGGGTGAGGATGGTAGAGCAGCAGCGGGCACAGCAGCAGCAGCAACACAGTGGGTGGTGCCACCCCGCAGGGTCAGGGGAACTGCAGCAGGTTCCTCCGATCCTCTGCCATCCTCCGGCACACCTGGCCAAACCCCCCGCCTCAGCAGCAGCGTGAAGCCACGCCACTGCCAAGCGCTGCTGCAGTTGGTCAGCCTTGGGAAGACCAAACTGACGGCAACCCATGTGTTGGCCAAACTCCAGGAGCAGGAGAGGATTTGGCTGACCCCCAGAGGCCTCAGAGTCGGAGAGGTGGTGGCCGACAATGGGGCCAATCTGGTTGCCGCAATTGACAGGGGAAACCTGACCCACATCCCCTGTCTTGCTCACGTGCTGAACCTGGTGGTGCAGAAGTTCTTGCGCACCTACCAGGGGATGGGCGAACTGCTGGAAACGGCAAGGAATGTTGTGCATCACTTCCGGCGCTCGGCTGCAGCCTCTGCGAGCCTGGAAGACGTGCAAAAGGAGCTGGAGCTGCCACGCCATCGGCTGATCATTGACGTTCCAACTCGCTGGAACTCCACCCTGGCGATGTTGGAGCGTCTGGTTGAACAGAAGCACGCTGTCAACCAGTACCTTGCCCTGGCCACTGTGTCCGCCGCTCAGAAAAGGGACAAGACCAGCAACATCCCGTCCATCGTCCCCGATGACGACTGGGGGCACATGCAGTAGGTGTGCTTAGTGCTGGCTCCCTTTCTGCAGGCCACCAACATGGTGAGCAGGGACCATGCTATGGTGTGCGAGTGGGTGCCCCTGGTTTGTCTGCTGAACAGGGCCCTCAATGCTTTGCTGGAACAGGGAGCGGCAGCCTTGGCCCATCAGGAGCGGCATGCAGCTGCACAGTCCACCTCTGAGGGGGAGGAGGACTTGGTGGAGGTCCCTGACCTTGCTGCTGATGAGGGGGATCAGCACAGTGCAGCTGAGTTGGTGCGGGGGTGGAGAGAGGATGAGGCGGCAGAGGAGGAGGATGAGGACAGCACTGCCGTCGATGTGCCAGCACACGTGGCCCGCCTCTTCCCAATGGCAGCGCACATGCTGACGTGCCTGCGCAGGGACCCCAGGGTGATCCAGATGAAGCAGAGGGAGGACATCTGGATCAGCATGATGTTGGACCCGCGCCTCAAGGGGAAGTTGAGCCAGTTCCTGCCTCCTGCAGGAGGAGACCCAGCGCAACAAATAAGGAGCTTGCAGCAGGCCCTTGTTGAGCGCTTGGAGGAAGCCTTCCCCCAGCCTTCCACCCCCACTGTCCAGCAGCCAGCACAGAGGCAGCAGCAGGTGCCTGCATCCAGCAGCAAGCGCCCCACAGACCTGCTGTCTCTCAGCAACGAGCTCTACAGGACTGTAGAGGCTCCAGCAGTGACTAGAGAGGAGGTGCATGCAGCAGCATCCTCCTCCGGTCACAGCCAGCGCCTGACCCGCATGGTGGCTGACTACATGGGGTCCTACAGCGGGCTTGACAGCGATGCCCCTGTTGATCCCATGGAGTATTGGGTCAAGCGCCTGGAGATCTGGAGCGAGCTGGCGCAGTACGCCCTGGAAGTGCTGTCCTGTCCCCCTTCCAGCGTGCTTTCCGAGCGCTGCTTCAGTGCAGCTGGTGGCGTGGTCACCGAGAAACGCTCACGTCTGTCTCACAAGTCTGTGGACAGACTGACGTTTCTCAAGATGAACCAGGCGTGGGTGGAAGGCGAGTTCCTGGCCCCTGTTGTCGGCGAGAGGAGGACATGAACTGGCTGCCGGAACCATCGTTAATATGCCTTACCACCCTTTACCACCTTCAGGCTCCTGCTCACTACTACTAAGCAAGCCTGGTTCAGTTTGACTACTATGTCGCCTGCAGCCACACATTTTACACCTACAGTGGGCTGCTGTGTACTGCCCTTCTGCTGTCTGTCTGTGTTTCCCACTGCCAGGGTACACAGATTTACCTTCTGCTGCCACTCTGCCACCAGCTATTACGTCCAACAATAGCTATATGTGTCATTTGCTGAAAAAAAAAAAAAAAACCATTAACAAAAAAAAAGGTTTAATTTTTCTGAGGTGCCCGGGTTGAAAACTGTGTTGTCCCAGTTGTGTATTGGACACGATGTGGGCTGCACGACCGCTGTCTGGGACCTCATGCTGTGTATTTACGGCCTGGTACCACCGCTAGGTACCAGGGCTATTATGTCACGCTGCCTACCTGCTGCCACACTCCTCACACTACTCCTCCATTCCTCCTGCTGCTGCTGCTGTCTGTCTGTGTTTCCCACTGCCAGGGTACACAGATTTACCTTCTGCTGCCACTCTGCCACCAGCTATTACGTCCAACAATAGCTATGTGTAATTTGCTGTACAAAAAAAATAAATCAAACCATTAACAAAAAAAAAAAGGTTAAATTTTTCTGAGGTGCCCGGGTTGAAAACTGTGTTGTCCCAGTGGTGTATTGGACACAATGTGGGCTGCATGACCGCTGTCTGGGACCTCATGCTGTGTATTTACGGCCTGGTACCACCGCTAGGTACCAGGGCTATTATGTCACGCTGCCTACCTGCTGCCACACTCCTCACACTACTCCTCCATTCCTCCTGCTGCTGCTGCTGTCTGTCTGTGTTTCCCACTGCCAGGGTACACAGATTTACCTTCTGCTGCCACTCTGCCACCAGCTATTACGTCCAACAATAGCTATCTGTTAAATTTGCTGTAAAAAAAAAAAAAAAAACAACCAACCATTAACAAAAAAAAAAGGTTTAATTTTTCTGAGGTGCCCGGGTTGAAAACTGTGTTGTCCCAGTTGTGTATTGGACACGATGTGGGCTGCACGACCGCTGTCTGGGACCTCATGCTGTGTATTTACGGCCTGGTACCACCGCTAGGTACCAGGGCTATTATGTCACGCTGCCTACCTGCTGCCACACTCCTCACACTACTCCTCCATTCCTCCTGCTGCTGCTGTCTGTCTGTGTTTCCCACTGCCAGGGTACACAGATTTACCTTCTGCTGCCACTCTGCCACCAGCTATTACGTCCAACAATAGCTATGTGTAATTTGCTGTACAAAAAAAATAAAAAAAACCATTAACAAAAAAAAAGGTTTAATTTTTCTGAGGTGCCCGGGTTGAAAACTGTGTTGTCCCAGTTGTGTATTGGACACGATGTGGGCTGCACGACCGCTGTCTGGGACCTCATGCTGTGTATTTACGGCCTGGTACCACCGCTAGGTACCAGGGCTATTATGTCACGCTGCCTACCTGCTGCCACACTCCTCACACTACTCCTCCATTCCTCCTGCTGCTGCTGCTGTCTGTCTGTGTTTCCCACTGCCAGGGTACACAGATTTACCTTCTGCTGCCACTCTGCCACCAGCTATTACGTCCAACAATAGCTATCTGTTAAATTTGCTGTAAAAAAAAAAAAAACCATTAACAAAAAAAAAAAGGTTTAATTTTTCTGAGGTGCCCGGGTTGAAAACTGTGTTGTCCCAGTTGTGTATTGGACACGATGTGGGCTGCACGACCGCTGTCTGGGACCTCATGCTGTGTATTTACGGCCTGGTACCACCGCTAGGTACCAGGGCTATTATGTCACGCTGCCTACCTGCTGCCACACTCCTCACACTACTCCTCCATTCCTCCTGCTGCTGCTGTCTGTCTGTGTTTCCCACTGCCAGGGTACACAGATTTACCTTCTGCTGCCACTCTGCCACCAGCTATTACGTCCAACAATAGCTATGTGTAATTTGCTGTACAAAAAAAATAAAAAAAACCATTAACAAAAAAAAGGTTTAATTTTTCTGAGGTGCCCGGGTTGAAAACTGTGTTGTCCCAGTTGTGTATTGGACACGATGTGGGCTGCACGACCGCTGTCTGGGACCTCATGCTGTGTATTTACGGCCTGGTACCACCGCTAGGTACCAGGGCTATTATGTCACGCTGCCTACCTGCTGCCACACTCCTCACACTACTCCTCCATTCCTCCTGCTGCTGCTGTCTGTCTGTGTTTCCCACTGCCAGGGTACACAGATTTACCTTCTGCTGCCACTCTGCCACCAGCTATTACGTCCAACAATAGCTATGTGTAATTTGCTGTACAAAAAAAATAAATCAAACCATTAACAAAAAAAAAAAAGGTTTAATTTTTCTGAGGTGCCCGGGTTGAAAACTGTGTTGTCCCAGTGGTGTATTGGACACGATGTGGGCTGCACGACCGCTGTCTGGGACCTCATGCTGTGTATTTACGGCCTGGTACCACCGCTAGGTACCAGGGCTATTATGTCACGCTGCCTACCTGCTGCCACACTCCTCACACTACTCCTCCATTCCTCCTGCTGCTGCTGCTGTCTGTCTGTGTTTCCCACTGCCAGGGTACACAGATTTACCTTCTGCTGCCACTCTGCCACCAGCTATTACGTCCAACAATAGCTATCTGTTAAATTTGCTGTAAAAAAAAAAAAAACCATTAACAAAAAAAAAAAGGTTTAATTTTTCTGAGGTGCCCGGGTTGAAAACTGTGTTGTCCCAGTTGTGTATTGGACACGATGTGGGCTGCACGACCGCTGTCTGGGACCTCATGCTGTGTATTTACGGCCTGGTACCACCGCTAGGTACCAGGGCTATTATGTCACGCTGCCTACCTGCTGCCACACTCCTCACACTACTCCTCCATTCCTCCTGCTGCTGCTGCTGTCTGTCTGTGTTTCCCACTGCCAGGGTACACAGATTTACCTTCTGCTGCCACTCTGCCACCAGCTATTACGTCCAACAATAGCTATGTGTAATTTGCTGTACAAAAAAAATAAATCAAACCATTAACAAAAAAAAAAAGGTTTAATTTTTCTGAGGTGCCCGGGTTGAAAACTGTGTTGTCCCAGTGGTGTATTGGACACGATGTGGGCTGCACGACCGCTGTCTGGGACCTCATGCTGTGTATTTACGGCCTGGTACCACCGCTAGGTACCAGGGCTATTATGTCACGCTGTCTACCTGCTGCCACACTCCTCACACTACTCCTCCATTCCTCCTGCTGCTGCTGCTGTCTGTCTGTGTTTCCCACTGCCAGGGTACACAGATTTACCTTCTGCTGCCACTCTGCCACCAGCTATTACGTCCAACAATAGCTATCTGTTAAATTTGCTGTAAAAAAAAAAAAAAAAATTAACAAAAAAAAAAAGGTTTAATTTTTCTGAGGTGCCCGGGTTGAAAACTGTGTTGTCCCAGTTGTGTATTGGACACGATGTGGGCTGCACGACCGCTGTCTGGGACCTCATGCTGTGTATTTACGGCCTGGTACCACCGCTAGGTACCAGGGCTATTATGTCACGCTGCCTACCTGCTGCCACACTCCTCACACTACTCCTCCATTCCTCCTGCTGCTGCTGTCTGTCTGTGTTTCCCACTGCCAGGGTACACAGATTTACCTTCTGCTGCCACTCTGCCACCAGCTATTACGTCCAACAATAGCTATCTGTTAAATTTGCTGTAAAAAAAAAAAAAAACAACCAACCATTAACAAAAAAAAAAGGTTTAATTTTTCTGAGGTGCCCGGGTTGAAAACTGTGTTGTCCCAGTTGTGTATTGGACACGATGTGGGCTGCACGACCGCTGTCTGGGACCTCATGCTGTGTATTTACGGCCTGGTACCACCGCTAGGTACCAGGGCTATTATGTCACGCTGCCTACCTGCTGCCACACTCCTCACACTACTCCTCCATTCCTCCTGCTGCTGCTGTCTGTCTGTGTTTCCCACTGCCAGGGTACACAGATTTACCTTCTGCTGCCACTCTGCCACCAGCTATTACGTCCAACAATAGCTATGTGTAATTTGCTGTACAAAAATAATAAAAAAAAACATTAACAAAAAAAAAGGTTTAATTTTTCTGAGGTGCCCGGGTTGAAAACTGTGTTGTCCCAGTTGTGTATTGGACACGATGTGGGCTGCACGACCGCTGTCTGGGACCTCATGCTGTGTATTTACGGCCTGGTACCACCGCTAGGTACCAGGGCTATTATGTCACGCTGCCTACCTGCTGCCACACTCCTCACACTACTCCTCCATTCCTCCTGCTGCTGCTGTCTGTCTGTGTTTCCCACTGCCAGGGTACACAGATTTACCTTCTGCTGCCACTCTGCCACCAGCTATTACGTCCAACAATAGCTATGTGTAATTTGCTGTACAAAAATAATAAAAAAAAACATTAACAAAAAAAAAGGTTTAATTTTTCTGAGGTGCCCGGGTTGAAAACTGTGTTGTCCCAGTTGTGTATTGGACACGATGTGGGCTGCACGACCGCTGTCTGGGACCTCATGCTGTGTATTTACGGCCTGGTACCACCGCTAGGTACCAGGGCTATTATGTCACGCTGCCTACCTGCTGCCACACTCCTCACACTACTCCTCCATTCCTCCTGCTGCTGCTGCTGTCTGTCTGTGTTTCCCACTGCCAGGGTACACAGATTTACCTTCTGCTGCCACTCTGCCACCAGCTATTACGTCCAACAATAGCTATGTGTAATTTGCTGTACAAAAAAAATAAATCAAACCATTAACAAAAAAAAAAAGGTTTAATTTTTCTGAGGTGCCCGGGTTGAAAACTGTGTTGTCCCAGTGGTGTATTGGACACGATGTGGGCTGCACGACCGCTGTCTGGGACCTCATGCTGTGTATTTACGGCCTGGTACCACCGCTAGGTACCAGGGCTATTATGTCACGCTGCCTACCGGCTGCCACACTCCTCACACTACTCCTCCATTCCTCCTGCTGCTGCTGCTGTCTGTCTGTGTTTCCCACTGCCAGGGTACACAGATTTACCTTCTGCTGCCACTCTGCCACCAGCTATTACGTCCAACAATAGCTATCTGTTAAATTTGCTGTAAAAAAAAAAAAAAACCATTAACAAAAAAAAAAAGGTTTAATTTTTCTGAGGTGCCCGGGTTGAAAACTGTGTTGTCCCAGTTGTGTATTGGACACGATGTGGGCTGCACGACCGCTGTCTGGGACCTCATGCTGTGTATTTACGGCCTGGTACCACCGCTAGGTACCAGGGCTATTATGTCACGCTGCCTACCTGCTGCCACACTCCTCACACTACTCCTCCATTCCTCCTGCTGCTGCTGTCTGTCTGTGTTTCCCACTGCCAGGGTACACAGATTTACCTTCTGCTGCCACTCTGCCACCAGCTATTACGTCCAACAATAGCTATGTGTAATTTGCTGTACAAAAAAAATAAAAAAAACCATTAACAAAAAAAAAGGTTTAATTTTTCTGAGGTGCCCGGGTTGAAAACTGTGTTGTCCCAGTTGTGTATTGGACACGATGTGGGCTGCACGACCGCTGTCTGGGACCTCATGCTGTGTATTTACGGCCTGGTACCACCGCTAGGTACCAGGGCTATTATGTCACGCTGCCTACCTGCTGCCACACTCCTCACACTACTCCTCCATTCCTCCTGCTGCTGCTGCTGTCTGTCTGTGTTTCCCACTGCCAGGGTACACAGATTTACCTTCTGCTGCCACTCTGCCACCAGCTATTACGTCCAACAATAGCTATGTGTAATTTGCTGTACAAAAAAAATAAATCAAACCATTAACAAAAAAAAAAAGGTTTAATTTTTCTGAGGTGCCCGGGTTGAAAACTGTGTTGTCCCAGTGGTGTATTGGACACGATGTGGGCTGCACGACCGCTGTCTGGGACCTCATGCTGTGTATTTACGGCCTGGTAACACCGCTAGGTACCAGGGCTATTATGTCACGCTGCCTACCTGCTGCCACACTCCTCACACTACTCCTCCATTCCTCCTGCTGCTGCTGCTGTCTGTCTGTGTTTCCCACTGCCAGGGTACACAGATTTACCTTCTGCTGCCACTCTGCCACCAGCTATTACGTCCAACAATAGCTATCTGTTAAATTTGCTGTAAAAAAAAAAAAAACCATTAACAAAAAAAAAAAGGTTTAATTTTTCTGAGGTGCCCGGGTTGAAAACTGTGTTGTCCCAGTTGTGTATTGGACACGATGTGGGCTGCACGACCACTGTCTGGGACCTCATGCTGTGTATTTACGGCCTGGTACCACCGCTAGGTACCACAGCCTATTATGTCTCGCTGCCTGCCTCATTGACTGCCTGCTGCCACACAATCATCCTCCTCCTGCTGCTGCTGCTGAATTTACCTCCTGCTGTCTGTGTGTTTCCACTGCCAGGGAGCATATACAATGGCGCTTCCATCATGCGCCACCAGCTATTTATTACGCTCAAAAATAGCTGCATTTCTTTAAAAAAAAAAAATGTAGAAGAGAAATAAGAGAAGAAGAAGAAGAGGAAGAGGAAGAAGAAGAGGAAGAGGAAGAGGAAGAAGGTACTGAACAGAATTTTGGACACAACTTCTCTTTCCACCTTTTTTTTTTTTTTCTAAAGGAACATCCCCACATAATCACTTGCTGTTGTTACTTGGAAAAAATTATGTTTCTTGCATCATTCACCCCCAAAACAAGTGTTGAAAGCTATTTAAGGCCAATTCGAATATTCAGCTCGAATAATGAGCTTGAATACCGACTCGAATAGTGAGCTCGAAGTTCGAGGTCGAATCGAATAGTAAAAAATATTCGACTCGAATATTCGACCAAACTCGAATAATTTACTATTCGAATTCGACCATACTCGAATAATAAAAAGGGGTATCCGAGCATCCCTGCCTCCCAGTTTTAGTTTCTGTTTTAAAAAGCTAAAAAGGTAGGTTTAATGCTATTGTCTCATATGATAATGATTCAGCTTTTCCCATAGTCTCGCAGTGACCCCCAACAAGACAAATTCCGCAATCATGAGGCCCCTATCAAGACAAATTGAGCAATCATGAGGCCCCCAACAAGACAAATTCAGCAATCATGAGGCACATAAATAGACAACATTTCACATAAATAGGCAGAATGCCCCCTTAATATGGTAGACAGTAGACACCTCTCACCTGGCTTCTGAATTCTCCTGTACTGGCTGCTGTGCCTGGCAATACTGTTTTTGGCTGGATTGGGGATGATGTGTGGGCTGAAGGGCCTGGCAGTGATGCTGTGGCCTGGCTGGCGGTGATGCTGTAGCCGAAGCTGTGGCTTGGTTGGCGGTGATGCTGTGGCCGGGCTGGCTGGCGGGGATGCTGGGCTGTGCTTGGCTGGTTGAAGTAAATGCTGGGCTGACTGGTGGTGATGCTGTGGCCTTTTTGACAGTGATTCTGCGCTGGTTGGCTGGTGGTGATGCTGGCCTAGTTAAGGTAGCGCCAGGAGCCCCCAAGTTTAGGTAGTGACAGGAGCCCCCCAGTTCAGGCAGTGACAGGAGCCCCCCAGTTCAGGCAGTGACAGGAGCCCCCCCAGTTCAAACAGTGACAGGTGCCCCCAGTTCAGGTAATGACAGGGACCCCCCAGTTCAGGTAGTGACAGGGACCCCCCAGTGTATGTAGTGACAGGAGCCTCAGTTTAGGTAGTGAGTGACAGGGACCCCCGGTTAGGTAGTGACAGGTGACCCCAGGTTAGGTAGTGAGTGGTAGGCGCCCCCCAAGTTAGGTAGTGACAGGGACCCCCAGTTAGGTAGTGACAGGCGACCCCCAGTTAGGTAGTGACAGGCGACCCCAGGTTAGGTAGTGACAGGAGCCCCCCAGTTTAGATAGTAAGTGACAGGGACCCCCAGGTTAGGTAGTGAGTGACAGGCGCCCCCCAGGTTAGGAAGTGACAGGAGCCCCCCAGGTTAGGTAGTGAGTGACAGGGACCTCCAGGTTAGGTAGTGAGTGACAGGGACCCCCAGGTTAGGTAGGGAGTGACAGGGACCCCCAGTTAGGGAGTGACAGGAGCCCCCCAGGTTAGGTAGTGAGTGACAGGAACCGCCAGGTTAGGTAGTGAGTGACAGGGACCCCAGGTTAGGTAGTGAGTGACAGGGACCCTCAGGTAGTGACAGGCACCCCCTTACCTTGACAGCCAGCGTGCTTCATGCATCATTTACTATAAAAGACGTTTTGGAAGCAATTTAAAGGCCACTTCTGGTTTTCAATCAGGAAACCCGGATTCAATCCGGATAATAGGTTTGGATATCTGGATAGTTTAGGTAGTGACAGGAGCCCCCCAGTTCAGGCAGTGACAGGAGCCCCCCAGTTCAGGCAGTGACAGGAGCCCCCCCAGTTCAAACAGTGACAGGTGCCCCCAGTTCAGGTAATGACAGGGACCCCCCAGTTCAGGTAGTGACAGGGACCCCCCAGTGTATGTAGTGACAGGAGCCTCAGTTTAGGTAGTGAGTGACAGGGACCCCCGGTTAGGTAGTGACAGGTGACCCCAGGTTAGGTAGTGAGTGGTAGGCGCCCCCCAAGTTAGGTAGTGACAGGGACCCCCAGTTAGGTAGTGACAGGCGACCCCCAGTTAGGTAGTGACAGGCGACCCCAGGTTAGGTAGTGACAGGAGCCCCCCAGTTTAGATAGTAAGTGACAGGGACCCCCAGGTTAGGTAGTGAGTGACAGGCGCCCCCCAGGTTAGGAAGTGACAGGAGCCCCCCAGGTTAGGTAGTGAGTGACAGGGACCTCCAGGTTAGGTAGTGAGTGACAGGGACCCCCAGGTTAGGTAGGGAGTGACAGGGACCCCCAGTTAGGGAGTGACAGGAGCCCCCCAGGTTAGGTAGTGAGTGACAGGAACCGCCAGGTTAGGTAGTGAGTGACAGGGACCCCAGGTTAGGTAGTGAGTGACAGGGACCCTCAGGTAGTGACAGGCACCCCCTTACCTTGACAGCCAGCGTGCTTCATGCATCATTTACTATAAAAGACGTTTTGGAAGCAATTTAAAGGCCACTTCTGGTTTTCAATCAGGAAACCCGGATTCAATCCGGATAATAGGTTTGGATATCTGGATAGACTCGGATATTCAAACGGTTCGAATCCAGATATCTGGATTTATCCCGATTTTTTGCTATCCAGGTCCGGAACAATCCAGATATCAAAAAGAGGTATCCGAGCACCACTAGTCACTAGTAAGCAGGTAGATCTACTTGTGACCTGTGGCTGTGCGACTGTCCATAAAGAGTAAGGGTTTGTGAGTGCACGGGGGTGGGAAGGGGGCGCAATTTTTACACCCTTGCCCTGGGTGCAATTTAGCCTAGAAACTGCCCTGGCTTCAGACTCCAATTTTACCCCAAAGGACCATTGGAGCAGATTGTGCAGTGTCCCCAATGTGGCCTGAGCCTAACATTAGGTCATGTTATGTTATATGTTTGCGAAATTTGCAAAAAAAGATTGTTCTTATACCTGAGATGAGGAACCACAGGATTTTTACTTAGCTGGGTCTTCTTCCAGCCCCATCTAGTCTGGCAACTCTATTGGCGTCTTCTGTTCCCCTCAGTTCTGCTGCTGTCAGCCCCGGTAAATTCTGCAATTTTCTCGGTCACAGACTACTTTGCTGTGTGCCTCCTCAATCGAACTATCGATCGAGTTTGGTTCCCCTTTAAAGGGCACTTATGAATGGCACTAAAGGCCCCAACTGACAGTGACTGTAAGAAAATTTCTACTTCTGATGATTCTATCTGCTGGCTGCCCCTACTTCCCCCTGTTTCTCAGCATTTCAGGAATGGAGTATAGCCACTTTTTTAAGCCCTGTCACAGCCAGGATGAGCGTTCTATATTTAGAAGGGGAAAGCTATTGTCAATCAGGGCTGGGTTTATATTTGTATCTGTCTGCCACTGCCTCTTTCTTTACATTGATTCACTTTAATTACTTAATTACAAGACAATGTTATCAATCAGCTTCAATTTGGTGTAAATATGGCATCAAACAATATAATAGCTTTTTTTTTTTATTATGTTTTCTATTGTTTTGTTTTTCTATGCTTAATGTTTTAGAGCAAAAATGTATTTTTGAGTTTTATACCATTGTAAAGAGGGACAATCAGTAGCTGATACCCCCTTTCCCATGAGAAATATTTACCTTTTCTCAAATAGATCTTCGGGTGGGGGGAGGGGGTCTGTATGGCTGATACTGTGGTGAAACCCCTCCTACAGTGTGATGTCAGCTGTCTGTGTGAACCTTGTTGCACTGTGGGAAATAATGGTTTCCAACTGCCAAGCAAACAGTATCTCCCTCTACTGCATATGTATATCTATAAAAAAAACAAAAAACCTTTTAGCCTATTGCAACATTACTGGGTGTGGCTATAAATGACAGTTGGTGCTGTCTAGTTTTTGTCATGTCTGCCAGTAGTAAAGATGATGTGCAGGCTTATTGTGGATCAAACATGAATACATGACATGGCGACTATCAATCATTTCTTGATCTCATATTTTTTAACTTCTCACTTTGCAATGAATTGATTCAGTTTGTTCCCCTTTTCGCTAAAGTTCCTCTTTCAATTTTAATAGTCTTGTTTGTTTTGTACTTGTTATGAAGCAGTTTCCTGTGGTTTTGTGGTACATGAACACTCAGAAAGGCTTGAAGAGTAAGTTTCTTCTCATTCAACCTGCAAAGATTAACAATTTAAGGGCTTGGTACTTCAACATGTGAAATTATTATTATTCAAATGTTTTTTAATTTAATAAATTATAGTGTGTAATTATAAATTGTATGTGTAGTATGGATAATGAATAGAACATTAGTAGCAAAGAAAAGAGTCTCGTATTTTTATTTTTGGCTACATAGCTTTTTTTCAATAACATTGCATCATTCTCTAATATTTGCAATTTACAAATTACACTCTGTATTTTAAATAATGAAACAGAGCCGAGCTAATGACCCTTTGAACTTCCTGGCAGAAATCCTTAACCGGTTCAGCACCACAGTGTCGAAAACCTCATGCATCCGAGCAACGTTCACCTCCCATTCATTCGCCAATAACTTTAATGCTACTTATCACAATTAATCTGTATCTTGTTTTTTCCACCACTAATTAGGCTTTGTTTGGGTGGTACATTTTGCTAAGAATTATTTTTTGAAATCCATTTTAACAGGAAGATTAAGAAAGAAATGAAAAAAATTCATTAGTTCTCAGTTTTTGGCCATTATAGTTTGAAATTAATATACGCTACCGTAATTAAAACTCATGTATTTTATTTGCCCATCTGTCCCGGTTATTACACCGTTTAAACGATGTCCCTATCACAATTTATGGTGCCGATATTTTATTTAGAAGTAAAGGTGCATTTTTTGAATTTGCATCCATCACTATTTATAAGCTTATAATTTAAAATAATATAATAACATACTCTCTTGACGTTCATATTTAAAAAGTTCAGACCCTTGGGTAACTGTTGTTTTTGTTTTTTTATTGTATTTTTTTAATAAAAAATGTATTTGGGTAATTTTTGGTGTGGGAGGGAAACAGCTAATTTTACATGTTAAATAATATAATTGTTTAATAAAAAGATGTATGTGGGTGCAGTTTACTATTTGGCCACAAGATGGCCACAGTCAAAAAAGTCCTGGATGCGAACGATCTCGCACCCAGGAACTAAAAAGAAGGTGAAGATTCCTGGGGGCAGAAATACCGCGCTCTCTGAATAGAAAGCGTCGGTATTTCTCCGGGGGACTTAGATCGGTGAATGGGAATTATATTCCCATTCACTAATCGGGTGGCTAGCGGCGGGCGGCGGGAGCGCGCACGGGAGCACGCCCGATCGTGTGCACCACGCGGCGGCAGTAGCAGAGCCTATCTGGACGAGTAAGTTCGCCCAGATAGGCCGAACTGGTTAAATAAACAAGACACAGTGAGAGATAGTGAACTGAAAGAGACTCTGTAACAAAATGTTCAGCCTTATTTCTTCTATCCTATAAGTTCCTAATATCTGTTCTAATGTGGTCTGTCTTACTGCAGCTTTTCCTAGTTGCACAGTGGCTGTATTTTCTGTTATATCATCTAATCTTCTTTCCTCTGACGGCTTTGTCGGGCTCAGGCAGGAATGTGCAGTCTGCTGTTATAGGCAGAAGCTATACACACCCTCTCCACTCCCCTTCCAGGCTCTGTATGAGTCACAGACTGAGTTCCTCTCAGCCTATCACATGCCGGTTAGCAGCTATGTCTTTTGTTTGTAAACACTGCCTAAAACTGGCAATTACAAGCCAGGATTTCCGCAGGGAGTGGCAGAAACAGCACAGAGGGGCCCATGAGAACATAATGAATAGAATGGTATGCTTTTTATTGTAAGAATTTTAGATTACAGATTCTCTTTAAGTTTTTTTAACTCTCTCATGTTTTCCGGTACAGGAACTTTTTTTCTATGCTATTAATGTTCTATTTCTTAGCTGTACTGCACATACAATTCATTATCTCAGTAAAGTTTATATTCGCTTCAGGCGTGCTTTAAAGTGAACCCAAGGTGAAAATAAACTGATGAGATAAATAAAAAGAATTACATGTATCCTCCTACTTCTAAAAATGACTTTAAGTATCCCAGGGTTTCCTTTTATATTTAAACTTTCACAAAGTAGGCTGTCTCTAATCAGTGGCAGTCTATTAAGTGTCACGGAGTGAGAGTACATGAACTATTGACCTTGTCCTACCTTTTCCCTGTGCTCAGAAGTTGTATTCTGCCAGGAATACTTTTATGTAATTAGCTTATCAGTGATGTTTACTATATTCTGGACAAGGTACAGACAAGGCAGAAGCCGTCACTTCCATGCCTAGAAATTAACTTTTTCAGGCAGCAAAATAAAGCAAGTAAAACAGGCTGGTTATGAATATGTTTTGTTCTGTACATACAAATGTTTATCCCATTATGTCACACATCGCCTCAAGTACACTTGAAGTGTAGCAGCCTTGAGGCTAATTCCCTCTTCTTATTGGAAGGAAGTATAGACACTCTGTTACAGTGATCTTTTCTTTCCCTATTAAAAGTGAAACATCTTTTTTCCTCCAATTTCAACTGCATTTGTTGCAATAGTCTCTTAGTTAACTTGAATCCTTCCTACCTACCTTTCATTATAAGTCTATAAGCAGTGGCTAAAGAGCTATGGGCCCTGGTGCAAGTTTTGCTCCCCCCCCCCTCAAGCCAGCACTCTATACATAACAATACGGCGCACCAAAACCTACCAAGGACATCCACGGTGTTAGAGGTGCAAGAAGGGGATGGGGAACAGCTTGTTAGTGATCACTACCAATTCAAAGCAGTGAATATACTCATCACAGGACCAATGAAGAGCTAATACTGCTATTGAGGGAGGGCCCTGTGGTCCAAGGGTCCCGGTAGAGACCTCTGCAACCCCTATTGCTACACCACTGTCTATCATGCTGGGTACTCACGATACATTTTTCTGCTGGATTTTCCACCCGTTCGACTTTTCCTCCCGATTCCCCACTCAATTTTCTTATCTTCCGCTCGTTTTTCTTATCTTTTTTCTTTCACTTCTATAAGAAATTGAGTGCAGAATCGATTGGAAGGAATATCGGACATGTCAGAAATTATCTATCAAATCCATCTATTGAGAGGTAAAACTTATGGTGTGTACCCTGCATAAGTCTAGATCTTTCCTCAGCTCCCACCAGTATAGATGCAACCAGCACCATTAGAAATGTAGCCACCATGAAAACTTTCCTTCCCTCCATAATCACCAGTGCAGCTACTATGAGATATCTCATCCCCACCCCCATTACATTATAAGAGCCTCTGTGGTGTTGATCTACCCTAGCTTCTTAGCATGATGTAGGCATCAGCTTGCTAGGCCCATGTTGACTTAACACAAGCACAGTTGAACTTTTCAGATTAACAGCTGTGTCAAAGACATGCACAGTAGGGCTCAAGCAATGATCTTGTGCTGCTTGGAAGCTCAGAGCTTTCTGGGCATGCGCACTGTGCTTGGTTACATTTGAGGCCAGAGAACTCCGCAACCATGCAGCCTGACCCCCAATTTCAGAGGGTAGACGGTAGACTCCCTGTGCCAAATAGAGATGGCTCGAACCTCAGATTTTGGGTTTGCGAACCGTGAACGCGAACTTCCGCAAAAGTTCGCGAACCACAATAGACTTCAATGGGTAGGCGAACTTGAAAAACTACAAACACTGTTTCTGGCCACAAAAGTCATGAAAAAGATGTTTTAAGGGGTCTAACACCTGGAGGGGGGCATGGTGGAGTAGGACACATGCCATAAGTCCCGGGGAAAATTACTGATTTGCCGCAGAGCAGGTTTATAATCCCTAAAGGGCAGAAATCGCATTGCATTCCTAAATTGGAGGCATAAAGTGCTTGAAAACATCTTGCATGTGTAGACATGGATCAGCAGGTAGTGTAAGTAGTGTACTGCTTCACACTGACAGACCAAACTCACTGTGTAACGCACCACAAACAGCTGTTTGTGTAGTGATGGCCGTGCTGGACTGGTGCGCACCATCGCGAAAGTGCAGGCGATAGCGGTGTTCAAGCCCATATGGTGGGGCTGAGGTAGCTCAATGACAGAACAGTGACTGTCCAGCTGATCGAATTTGGTCTGTCTTCAATGAAGCAACAACCTTATTATCTTGGGTGTGCCCCCCAACACACTCATATAGGTCATTGTTTCATTGTGATACGCAAGCCCCTTCACTGCGGCAAGGTAATGATCATGAAGGGGAATTGACACATGTACATGCCTTTTGTTTTGTTGCAGCCACAGTGCAGCCAGAAAAATTAGGCATGTACATGCACCAGAAACCTTATTACGCTTTTTGTAAGCGGCCGCTGCTAGCAGCGGCCTTAAAAATTCGGGAATCCACCTTGAATTGTGGACCCTGTTGGTGGTGGCAGAGAAGGCAGTCAAGTGGCCTGCAGGCAGAGATGCTGTGTGTGAGGACTGACTTAGTCTTCGGGCAGGCAGCAGCCCTCCGGGATCCATGCCTCCATTTTAATAAAGGTGAGGTACTGAACACTAGTGTTGATCGACACCCAGTTATTTAGGCTTGGGTCGGCTCGGCCGAACATGGTCCAGATGTTCGGGATATTCGGCCGAACACCGAGCCTAATTTAAGTAAACGGGGACCCGAGCATGAAAAAACTTGCAAAATGAGGGAAGCTTCTGCAAAATGGGTTGGAAATAGTGTTTGTGTGTTGGGGGGGGGGGGGGAGGGGGGGGAGCATTTACACATAGATCTTAGGCTCAGAATAAAAGCAGGGACTCATGTTTTCAGAGCAGTGCGCCAATTATACTTGACTGCCAATAAAACAAATAAAACTCCCCAAAAAAGGCATACGTGTATGGGGAAAAACTGCACGCTTAAGGCCAATGCAGTTTATCGCCATGCATTTATACATTTTATACGAATGAGATCCTGAAAAGCACCAATGGGACCGGCAACGCTAACCCAGCACACAGGATGGAAGAGGAGATACAGGAGAACAAGGCCACTCTTTGTGACACAAACCAGGCCTTGCATGAGGACAAAATGCATGCTTAAAGCACTGCATTTTGTCGCCATGCATTGATAAATATAATACAAATGAGATATTCCTGAAAAGCAGTCCTACCAATGGGACCGGCAACGCTAACCCAGCACACAGGATGGAAGAGGAGGTAGAGGAGAACAAGGTCACGCTTTGTGACACAACCCAGGCCTTGCATGAGGAAAAAATGCATGCTTAAAGTGAACCCGAGGTGAGAGTGACATGGAGGCTACCATATTTATTTCCTTTTAAGCAACACCAGTTGCCTGGTTGTCCTGCAGATCCTCTGCCTCTAATACGTTCAGGCATAGACCCTGAACAAGCATGCAGCAGATCAGGTGTTTCTGACAATAATGTCCGACCTGGCAAGATTACCTGCATACTTCTTTATGGTTTAATTCACACACCACTGCGTCCAAATAGATCATTATAGCTGCCAGGTAACTGGTATAGTTTAAAAGGAAATAAATATGGCAACCTCCATTTCATTTTCACCTCAGGTTCACTTTAAACCGATGCATTTTGCCGCCATGCATTGATAAATATTATACAAAGGAGATATTCCTGAAAAGCAGTCCTATTCCTATCTGGGACCGGCAACGCTAACCCAGCACAGATGTTCATGGTGCTTGGTCGGGGGGTGTTGCGAAGTCGGTTCCAATCCACGATTTATTCATTTTTATTTGTGTCAGACGGTCTGCATTTGCTGTGGACAGGCGAATACGCCTATCTGTAATGATGCCTCCGGCAGCACTGAAACAACGTTCGGATATAACACTGCGGCAGGGCAAGCCAGCACCTCTATTGCATACAGTGCCAGTTCGTGCCAGGTGTCTGGCTTAGAGACCCAATAATTAAAGGGGACTGATGGATCGTTGAACACGGCTACGCCATCTGACATGTAGTCCTTGACCGTCCTCTGCAGGCGAGCGGTGTTGGAGGTGGAACTGCGCGAACTGACCGTCCGTGAAGGCAGACTTTAGCAGCAAATGAGTCAGGAGGACAAGGCGGACGGTCAGTGCGGCAGCACAGAAGGACCATGGCAACTCACTGATAGTACCACAGTTTGATAGTGCCGTCCAAAAAATGATATGCATCCGTGAACCCGGGCAGTGGGAACGCAGATTTTAGTACCTAAACACATGATACAACATGTTTTCCAGGGTCTGAGGCACATACAGATGGTCCTGATCATCATCATCATCATAGAACTCTTCTCCTGACCCCCCACCACCTCTGCCACCCCAACATCCCCAGACACAGACCCCTCATCGTCCTCAACATTAACTTTGGATGCTGGCCCGAGCCCAACCTCCTCCACATCAGGCCCCATCATCTCCTCAACGGCAGCACTCAATTGCCCAGACACTGGACCGAGGGACACAACGCTCTCGTCCGGGGAGGGCTGCTGACCACTGGCTGCTGGGGTGGATGTTATAACTTGCATGGGACGTTGGCTGTTGCTGCTTTTGGGAGTGCTGCTCACAGCGGAGGTCTGTGAGAAACTCATGATGGGCTCACGAAACGTGGTGAATGAACTGTAGTGGCAGTCTGACTGTCTGTAATTAGTAACTGAAGCGAATCACTGGCTAACGAGCTGAATAATACCAGGGAGCAGTGAGCACAGTACACAATGTCACTCACGAAACTTAATGAATGACCAGCACTGGCAGTGGCAGTGTGACTGTCTGTAAGTAGTAGCTGAAGTGTATGACTGGCTAGCTGAATACAAGGGAGCACTCTGAACCTGCCTGCCTGCACTAAACACACTAATCACGTACTGCTTTTTTATACAACACTAAGCAAGAGTAAAATGCAATAAAGTGTTTTTTTATGGGCACAACTGATCCCAGCTGGCACTCACAGTACTGTTTTTTTTCCAACAATAAGCAACAGTAAAATGCAATAAACTGTGTTTTTTTATGGGCACAACTGATCCCAGCTGGCACTGAAAGTAGTTTTTTTTTCAACAATAAGCAACAGTAAAATGCAATAAAGTGTGTTTATTTTATGGGCACAACTGATCCCAGCTGGCACTCACAGTACTGTTTTTTTTTTCAACAATAGGCAACAGTAAAATACAATAGTGTGTTTTTTTTTATGGGCACAACTGATCCCAGCTGACACTCACAGTACTGTTTTTTTCCAACACGAAGCAAGAGTAAAATGCAATAAACTGTGTTTTTTTATGGGCACAAGTTTTCCCAACTGGCACTGAAAGTACTGAGAGCACAGTGGCTGCTGGCACTAAGCAAGAGTAAAATGCAATAAACTGTTTTTTTTATTGGCACAAGTTTTCCCAGCTGGCACTGAAAGTACTGAGAGCACAGTGGCTGCTGGCAGTGGGCTGGCAGTTTATATGTTGTCAATAGGAAGCTCTCCGCTATAACATGCAGTAAGAAAGTCCCATAGGAGTTGCACTCACCCTTCCGAAATGACCACTATTAGACTGGTCATAGATCGCTCTGCGTCCAGCCCCTGGTCCACGGGTGTGCTGTCAAGTTGATATAACATCCAGTCCCCGATCCACGAGTCTGCTGTGCAGTGGGTGTGCTGTTCTCCTAATAGCGATTTGTCCAGGGATGTATGGGTCTTAATACCTTGCTCATCAGTTGAGGGGGTTTCATGGGTTGATGGAATTCGGGTGATGAACCTCAGGATCCGGGAGAGGCAA
This sequence comes from Hyperolius riggenbachi, assembly GCF_040937935.1. Lineage (NCBI taxonomy): Eukaryota > Metazoa > Chordata > Amphibia > Anura > Hyperoliidae > Hyperolius > Hyperolius riggenbachi. The sequence goes on along the minus strand of NC_090652.1, from coordinate 46,683,046 downwards.
AAGGAAACAGAAAACCTCACAAGCGACGGATAGTGCCATTGGGCTGGCACTGTGGCTGCTGCTGGCAGTGGTGGTGAGGCTGGGGCACTGTGGCTGGCCTAGCTGGCACCTAACCGCTCTGTCTCTCTCCGTCCCTCCCTACCTACCCCAAGCTAAACCCAAATGCGAATGTTGGAGCCAGCCGCGCATTCGGGTATTTATATACCCGATCACGTGATCCACTCGCCCAATCACAGCTATGGTCACAGCCAGCTAGGCTGTGCGACCATAGCTGTGCAAAAAAGTATCGTCAACGCTTATTGGTTGCCTGAAGGCGCCAATAAGCGAGGGAAGGAGACCAAACAGCGCGGCCGAGCTCGGCTGTGCTCTACCCGAACCCAAACACCCTAATGTTCGGGGAATAACGAACAGTGTCGAGCACTGTTCGATCAACACTACTGAACACTTTTTTTGACCTAGGCGACTTCTCTTCTCACTGACAATGCCTCCCGCTGTGTTGAAGGTCCTTTCTGGCAGGGCAAGCCAGAAGTTGGATGGCAAATTGTGACAGCTCTGGCCAAAGGTCAAGCCTGCGCACCCAGTAGTCCAGGGGTTCATCGCTGCTCAGAGTGTCTATATCTGCACTTAAGGCCAGGTAGTCTGCTACCTGCCGGTATAGGCGTTACTGGAGGGTGGATCCGGAAGGGCTAAGGTGAGGTGCTGGACTAAAGTATGTCTGCATGTCCGACATCACAATGAGATCGCTAGAGCTTCCTGTACTTGCCTGCGTGGATATGGGAGGAGGAAGATTACTGGCAGTGGCACCTTTATTCCGTTGTGCTGTGACATCACCCTTAAACGTACTGTAAAGCAAACTAGCCAAATGGAGTTGCTGCATCCTTTCTGCCTTCTGGTAATTTGGTAACATCTCTGCCACTTTGTGCTTATACCGAGGGTCTAGTAGCGTGGCCACCCTGTACAGGTCATTCCCTTGAGTTTTTTTTATACGGGGGTCCCGATCCTTAACAGGCTAGACAGCATGAAAGACCCTATCTGCACAAAGTTGGATGCTGACCTTCTAGTCATCTCCTCTTGCTCTTCCTCAGTAGAGTTGGGCCGAATCTCCGATTTTAGGTTCGCGAACCGGGTTCGCGAACTTCCGCGGAAGGTTCGGTTCGCGTTAAAGTTCGCGAACCGCAATAGACTTCAATGGGGATGCGAACTTTGAAAAAAAAAATAATTATGCTGGCCACAAAAGTGATGGAAAAGATGTTTCAAGGGGTCTAACACCTGGAGGGGGGCATGGCGGAGTGGGATACACGCCGAAAGTCCCCGGGAAAAATCTGGATTTGACGCAAAGCAGCGTTTTAAGGGCAGAAATCACATTGGCCTCGATTCACCAAGCGGTGATAACTCAGTTATCACGCCTAAAGGACTTTAGGCGTGATGACCTTTTCACCACTGAGTTATCACCGCTTTTTCCTGCTCTTCGCGCGAAGTTACCGCGCGTACGTGCGTTCGCGCGTACGCGCGTGAGAGCGCGCGCAAAGTCCCATAGGGTTTAATGGGAGCTTCGCGCGAAGCGTCGGGTGCTGCGCGCGCACTTACGCGCGTACGCGCGTACGCGCGGTAACTTCGCGCGAGTTTCTTCTTATCACGCCTAAAGTGAGTTTAGGCGTGATAAGGGGCTTTTCACTGGCGTGCAAACACTTTGCACCGCTTTGTGAATCGAGCCCATTGAATGCTAAATGACAGGCCTAAAGTGCTTTAAAACATCTTGCATGTGTATACATCAATCAGGTAGTGTAATTAAGGTACTGCTTCACACTGACACACCAAACTCACCGTGTAACGCACCGCAAACAGCTGTTTGTGTAGTGACGGCCGTGCTGGACTGGTGCGCACCATGGCGAGAGTGCATGTTTTGGTGGCTTTACAGCCCATATGGTCGCCTGGCTGATGTAGCTGAATGACAGAACAGTGACTGTCCAGCTGATCAAATTTGGTCTGACCACAATGAAGCAACGACCTTATTATCTTTTGTGTGCCCCCCGAGACACTCATCTATGCGCCGGTCATTGCTTCATTGTGATACGCAAGCCCCTTCACCACGGCAAGGTAATGATCACGAAGGGTAATGGGCGCATGTACATGCCTTTTCTTTTGTTTTTGTAGCTGCCCGCAGTGCAGCCAGAAAAATTAGGCAGTCATGTACACGCACCAGAAAAATTATTACAGCGGCCGCTGCTAGCAGCGGCCTAAAAAATTCAGCAATCCGCCTGGAGTCCCGGACCCTGTTGGTGGTGGCGGAGAAGGTAGTCAAGCGGCCTGCAGGCAGACATGCTGTGTGGAGGGACTGGGAGCGACTTAGTCTTCTTGGGGCAGCCCAGGCAGCCAGTCACACGGCATGCAGGCAGAGATGCTGTGTGTGCGGGGACTGACTTAGTCTTGGGGCGGGCAGCAGCCCTCCGGGATCCATGCCTCATTCATTTTGATAAAGGTGAGGTACTTAACACTTTTGTGACTTAGGCGACTTCTCTTCTCTGTGACAATGCCTCCAGCTGCGCTGAAGGTCCTTTCTGACAGGACGCTTGCGGCAGGGCAGGAGAGAAGTTGGATGGCAAATTGGGACAGCTCTGGCCACAGGTCAAGCCTGCGCACCCAGTAGTTCAAGGGTTCCTCATCGCTGTTCACAGCAGTGTCTACATCCACACTTAAGGCCAGGTAGTCGGCTACCTGCCGTTCCAGGCGTTGGTGGAGGGTGGATCCGGAAGGGCTACGGCGAGGCGTTGGACTAAAGAACGTCCGCATGTCCGACATCACCATGAGATCGCTGGAGCGTCCTGTCTTTGACTGCGTGGACACGGGAGGAGGATTAGTGGCAGTGGTACCTTGCTGGCGTTGTGCTGTCACATCACCCTTAAAGGCATTGTAAAGCATAGTTGACAGCTGGTCCTGCATGTGCTGCATCCTTTCCACCTTCCGGTGAGTTGGTAACAGGTCCGCCACTTTGTGCCTGTACCGAGGGTCTAGTAGTGTGGCCACCCAGTACAGCTCATTCCCCTTGAGGTTTTTTATACGGGGGTCCCTCAACAGGCAGGACAGCATAAAAGACGACATCTGCACAAAGTCGGATCCAGTACCCTCCATCTCCTCTTGCTCTTCCTCAGTGACGACAGGTAAGTCAACCTCCTCCCCCCAGCCGCGAACAATACCACGGGAAGGTTGAGCAGCACAAGCCCCCTGCGACGCCTGCTGCGGTTGTTCTCCTGCCGCTGTCCCCTCCTCCTCCTCCTCCTCCTCCTCCCCCAAAGAAACACCTTGCTCATCATCCTCTGAGTCTGACTCGTCTTCTGCACACGACTTCTCTTCTTCCTCCTCCTCCCCCCTCTGTGCTGCCGCAGGTGTTGAGGAAACAGCTGGGTCTGATGAAAATTGGTCCCATGCCTGTTCCTGCCGTAACGGTTCCTGGTCACGCTCATTCACAGCTTCATCCGCCACTCTACGCACAGCACGCTCCAAGAAGTAAGCGTAGGGAATTAAGTCGCTGATGGTGCCCTCACTGCGGCTCACCAGGTTGGTCACCTCCTCAAACGGCCGCATGAGCCTGCATGCATTTTTCATCAGTGTCCAGTTGTCGGGCCAGAACATCCCCATCTTCCCAGACTGTTTCATTCTACTGTAGTTGTAGAGGTACTGGGTGACGGCTTTCTTCTGTTCTAGCAGGCGGGAGAACATGAGCAGGGTCGAGTTCCAGCGAGTCGGGCTATCGCAAATGAGGCGTCTCACCGGCATGTTGTTTTTGCGCTGAATTTCCGCAAAGCGTGCCATGGCTGTGTAAGACCGCCTCAAATGCCCACAGAACTTCCTGGCCTGCTTCAGGACATCCGCTAAGCCAGGGTACTTTGCCACAAATCTTTGAACCACTAGATTCATGACATGTGCCATGCAGGGTATGTGTGTCAGCTTCCCCATATGCAAAGCGGCAAGCAGATTGCTGCCGTTGTCGCACACCACGTTGCCTATCTCCAGGTGGTGCGGGGTCAGCCACTCATCCACCTGTTTCTTAAGAGCAGCCAGGAGAGCTGCTCCAGTGTGACTCTCCGCTTTGAGACAAGACATGTCTAAGATGGCGTGACACCGTCTTACCTGGCATGCAGCATAGGCCCTGCGGAGCTGGGGCTGTGTAGCTGGAGAGGAGAACTGCCACTCAGCCAAGGAGGAGGAGGACAGCGAAGAGCATGTAGCAGGAGGAGAGGAGGTGGCAGGAGGCCTGCCTGCAAGCCATGGAGGTATCACAATTTGGTCCGCTGCACCCTGCTTGCCATCATTCACCACCAGGTTCACCCAATGGGCTGTGTACGTAATGTAGCGGCCCTGCCCGTGCTTGCCAGACCAGGCATCCGTGGTCAGGTGTACCCTTGACCCAACGCTCTTCACAAGAGATGACACCACTTGCCTCTCAACTTCACGGTGCAGTTGGGGTATGGCCTTTTTCGAAAAATAAGTGCGGCCTGGCATCTTCCACTGCGGTGTTCCGATGGCCACAAATTTACGGAAGGCCTCAGAGTCCACCAGCCGGTATGGTAACAGCTGTCGAGCTAACAGTTCCGCCACGCCAGCTGTCAGACGCCGGGCAAGGGGGTGACTGGCCGAAATTGGCTTCTTCCGCTCAAACATTTCCTTCACGGACACCTGACTGCTGCTATGGGCAGAGGAGCAGGAACCGCTCAAGGGCAGAGGCGGAGTGGAGGAGGGTGCCTGTGAAGGTGGAAGGGAGAAAGCGGCAGAAGCAGATAATGCACCTGATGGAGGAGGAAGAGGAGAAGGAGGGTGGCTTTGCTTTTGTGTGCTGCTGCTGCTTTTGCTCAGGTGGCCATCCCATTGCTGTTTGTGCCTTTTCTCCAGGTGCCTTCGTAAGGCACTTGTCCCTACGTGAGTGTTGGCCTTTCCACGGCTCAATTTTTGTTGGCAGAGCGAACAGATGGCTTTGGTCCGATCTGAGGCACACACATTAAAAAATTTCCACACCGCTGAGCCACCCTGGGATGTGGGCACTATGGGGACCTCAGCAGCTGATGCTGAAGGGCAAGTTGGCTGGCTGTACATAGGTGGCGATACATGGTGCCGGACTCTGCCACCAGCTGTTTCTGACGAAGAGCTGCCCCAGCTTCTTTCAGCAACTTCTCTCCTCCTACTACTCTCTGACTCCCCCTCTGAACTGTCCCCCTCTTCATCTCCTCTATTGGGAACATACAGAGGATCCCTATCATCGTCATCATCGTAATCATCCTGCCCAGCTTCGCTTGACTCAGAAAAATCCAAACATGCACCATCAGTAGGTCCTTCATCCTCCTTACACGTTACATCCATAGTGTTGCCGCGTAACGCAGACATATGAGCTGGTGAAAATTCATCTGGCTGTAACAACAATGGCTGTGCATCAGTGATTTCACCACTAAATAATTCTTGCGAAATGTCAAATGCAGCGGAAGTGGTGCTAGTAGTAGCGCTGGTGGCTGAGCAAGATGAGGTGTTCTGTGTCGCTAAATACTCAACCACGTCCTGACAATCTTGGGACGTGATGGGACGTGCCTTCTTCCGAGCACTGTACTGTTGGCCAGGTCCACACGGAATTACATTTACACGACCTCGCGCAGACCTGCCGGGTGGCCTTCCTCTGGCTCTGGCACTACCTCTTCCTCTACCTGTTTTGTCCATATCGGGTATGCACGGAGTGGTATATCACACTGCGTGCACTCACGTAGGTAGGTGGGTTCACTTAACTGCACAGGTATGCGCACTGATGCGGTGGGTTCACTGAACAGAACAGGTATGCAGTGGCAGGTTCACTGAGCAGTACAGGTATACAGTGGCGGGTTCACTGAACACAACAGGTATGAGCACTGATGCGGTGGGTTCACTGAACAGAACAGGTATGCAGTGGCAGGTTCACTGAGCAGTACAGGTATACAGTGGCGGGTTCACTGAACACAACAGGTATGCAGTGGCGGGTTCACAGAACAGGTATGCAGTGGCAGGATCACTGAACACAACAGGTATGCAGTGGCGGGTTCACTGAACAGGTATACAGTGGCGGGTTCACTGAACAGAACAGGTATACAGTGGCGGGTTCACAGAACAGGTATACAGTGGCGGGTTCACAGAACAGGTATGCAGTGGCAGGTTCACTGAACACAACAGGTATGCAGTGGCGGGTTCACTGAACAGGTATACAGTGGCGGGTTCACTGAACAGAACAGGTATACAGTGGCGGGTTCACAGAACAGGTATGCAGTGGCAGGTTCACTGAACACAACAGGTATGCAGTGGCGGGTTCACTAAACAGGTATACAGTGGCGGGTCCACTGAACAGAAAAGGTATGCAGTGGCGGGTTCACTGAACAGAACAGGTATACAGTGGTGGGTTCACAGAACAGGTATGCAGTGGCAGGTTCACTGAACACAACAGGTATGCAGTGGCGGGTTAACTAAACAGGTATATAGTGGCGGGTCCACTGAACAGAACAGGTATGCAGTGGCGGGTTCACTGAACACAACAGGTATGCAGTGGTGGGTTCACTGAACAGGTATGCAGTGGTGGGTTCACAGAACAGGTATGCAGTGGCGGGTTCACTGAACAGAACAGGTATGCAGTGGCGGGTTCACTGAACAGTACAGGTATACAGTGGCGGGTTCACTGAACAGGTATGCAGTGGCGGGTTCACTGAACAGTACAGGTATACAGTGGCGGGTTCACTGAACACAACAGGTATGCAGTGGCGGGTTCACTGAACAGGTATGCAGTGGCGGGTTCACTAAACAGGTATACAGTGGCGGGTCCACTGAACAGAACAGGTATGCAGTGGCGGGTTCACTGAACACAACAGGTATGCAGTGGTGGGTTCACTGAACAGGTATGCAGTGGTGGGTTCACAGAACAGGTATGCAGTGGCGGGTTCACTGAACAGTACAGGTATACAGTGGCAGGTTCACTGAAAAGAACAGGTATGCAGTGGCGGGTTCACTGAACAGAACAGGTATACAGTGGCGGGTTCACTGAACAGTACAGGTATACAGTGGCGGGTTCACTGAACACAACAGGTATGCAGTGGCGGGTTCACTGAACAGGTATGCAGTGGCGGGTTCACTAAACAGGTATACAGTGGCGGGTCCACTGAACAGAACAGGTATGCAGTGGCGGGTTCACTGAACACAACAGGTATGCAGTGGTGGGTTCACTGAACAGGTATGCAGTGGCGGGTTCACTGAACAGTACAGGTATACAGTGGCAGGTTCACTGAACAGAACAGGTATGCAGTGGCGGGTTCACTGAACAGAACAGGTATACAGTGGCGGGTTCACTGAACAGTACAGGTATACAGTGGCAGGTTCACTGAACAGAACAGGTATGCAGTGGCGGGTTCACTGAACAGTACAGGTATACAGTGGCGGGTTCACTGAACACAACAGGTATGCAGTGGCGGGTTCACTGAACAGGTATACAGTGGCGGGTTCACTGAACAGAACAGGTATACAGTGGCGGGTTCACAGAACAGGTATGCAGTGGCAGGTTCACTGAACACAACAGGTATGCAGTGGCGGGTTCACTAAACAGGTATACAGTGGCGGGTCCACTGAACAGAACAGGTATGCAGTGGCGGGTTCACTGAACAGGTATGCAGTGGTGGGTTCACAGAACAGGTATGCAGTGGTGGGTTCACAGAACAGGTATGCAGTGGTGGGTTCACAGCACAGGTATGCAGTGGTGGGTTCACAGAACAGGTATGCAGTGGTGGGTTCACAGCACAGGTATGCAGTGGTGGGTTCACTGAACAGGTATGCAGTGGTGGGTTCACAGCACAGGTATGCAGTGGTGGGTTCACTGAACAGGTATGCAGTGGTGGGTTCACAGCACAGGTATGCAGTGGTGGGTTCACAGAACAGGTATGCAGTGGTGGGTTCACAGCACAGGTATGCAGTGGTGGGTTCACAGCACAGGTATGCAGTGGTGGGTTCACTGAACAGGTATGCAGTGGTGGGTTCACAGCACAGGTATGCAGTGGTGGGTTCACAGAACAGGTATGCAGTGGTGGGTTCACAGCACAGGTATGCAGTGGTGGGTTCACAGCACAGGTATGCAGTGGTGGGTTCACAGCACAGGTATGCAGCCAGACAGGAACAAGTTAAGCCTAACTAATCTTTCCCTGAGAGACAGTCTGCAGCAGCTCGCCCTACTCTCACTAACGCAGGCAGCACACGAGTGACCGTAATGGCCGCCACTGCCTGCCTTATATAAGGGGGGGTGGGGCTCCAGGGGCTAGTGTAGCCTAATTGGCTACACTGGGCCTGCTGACTGTGATGTAGAGGGTCAAAGTTGACCCTCAGGGTGCATTATGGGACGAAGCGAACTTCCGCAAAAGTTCACCTGCGGGACGCGAACGCGAACCACTGAAGTTTGCGTGGAACCGTTCGCAGGCGAACCGTTCGGCCCAACTCTATTCCTCAGTGATGTCAGGTAATGTCTGACTGTCTTATCAACTTTCGATGGATCTTCCTCTACCATTGTTAAAGCTTACATCAATTTGTTTAAATTACTTTTTCTGATGTCTGTGCAGTTCCTTCAATGAGAATCTGTTATGGAGGGCAAGTCTGCCATTCATTCAACTGTAAGAAGTTTTAAATCAGGATGATAGGTTCATAGGGGTTCATTCAACTGTGTGATAAACTTTCAATGGTACTTTCTCAGTACCATGGTAACCACGGGTAACGGCCAGGGAATCAGGGTTCGATTCTGGTTCGGGGAGGGAGCCACAGATGCAGTGAAGGGTATGCACTGACTGGACTAATAGTGTGCTGTCACACATATGCTGTGAAAGTTATGCACTGACTGGTATAATACAGTGTGTAGTCACACAGATGCAGTGAAAGGTATGCACTGACTGGACTAATACAGTTTGCAGTCACACAGATGCAGTGAAAAGTATGCACTGACTGGTATAATACAGTGTGCTGGGCCTGGTACAGTATAGCAAGGGCCAGCTGCGACAGACAGGGCTGTATATGCACACACAACAACAAAAAAACACATCACAAGAACATTAGCTCTCAAAAGAGTTTTTTTGGTGTGCGTTCAGCAACAAATATCAGCAAGTAGCAAGCTAACAAGAGCTAACTAACGCTTTCCCTATCTCTCCAGCAACCTCTCCCTTCTCTCACTATAGCAGCAGCAGACAGAGTAAGAGGATGGCCGACGCTGCTGCCTTTTATAAGGGAGGGTGGGGGTCCAGGAGGGAGTTCAGCCTGATTGGCTGCCATGTGTCTGCTGACTGTGATGTAGAGAGTCAAAGTTTAGTCCAATGATGTGTTATAGGTGGCGGGTCAAACTCGCTATACGTTCGCGGTTCGCCGCGAATGCGAACCGCTGGGATTCGCGCAAACATGTTTGCCGGCAAACCATTCAGGCCATCTCTAATGCCAAATTACAGAGATCTAGCATAGCTGGTTTCCGATATGCCATGCACGAGAACAAGCAGGACTGGGGTCGGCAATTCAAAGACTTGCCCATCAAATTTTGGGTCAATAGGGGCTATGATCATGGAGATTCCGGGGTTGAGATGTAAAGAACTGGAGGTGCATAATGTTTGCACCACCAAAGAACCTCCCCTCTCGAATGTGGCAGATGAACGTGGCATAGGCTTCAGCTTGGGGGGCCACCAGTTTCAGCAATTTTCTGCTTACAGTCAGTGTTTGGGGACCCTGTCCCCATTCCAGGCCCTGAGAACTCCCAGAGTGGCTTCCCCCACACAGAGAAAGGCCACAGCGCTAGTGGCAATATGATGAGGGGTCCTTGGTGTAAATTGGGACATGAGGTTTCACAATTTACACTCAGTACCGCTCATGTTCCAATTTACAGCAAGGAACACTAATACTGCCACTAGTGCAGCAGCATTTCTGGTGACTGTTGCCCACTAGAACATAGAACAAACACTGGCCTACAGAGGGGAGCTTCATACTGAGCAATTCTCCAAAAACAGCTGTTCATCATCAGCTGTTTTAGAGATCCAAAAGTGTGGGCCTAAATTTTCTTCAGTCATAGAGGCACTTAATTAAAAATCAATCTAATTGTTTATTCTGCAGCCAGCACTGTTATCAGTTGCCTTCAGCGAGTTGTAAATATGTCAACAAGTGACATATCATTTTTTACTGTTTTCTGTTAGTTTTCTGTGTAATTAATGCTTAAAGGAATACTGTAGGGGGGTCGGGGGAAAAGGAGTGGAACTTACATGGGGCATCTAATGGTCCCCTGCAGACATCCTGTGCCCGCGCAACCACTCACCGATGCTCCGGCCCCGCCTCCAGTTCACTTCTGGAATTTCAAACTTTAAAGTCTGAAAACCACTGTGCCTGCGTTGCCGTGTCCTCGCTCCCGCTGATGTCACCATACTGAGCAGGCCCAGTATGGTCTGGGCTTGCGCAGTACGCTCCTGGTGACGTCAGCGGGAGTGAGGGCACGGCAACGCAGGCACAGTGGTTTTCAGACTTTAAAGTTTGAAATTCCAGAAGTGAACCGGAGGCGAGGCCGGAGCATCGGTGAGTGGCTGCGCAGGCACAGGATATCTGCGGGGGAAAATTAGAAGCCCTGGGTAAGTTCAACTAATTTTCCCCCGATACCCCTCCCCCCCACAGTATTCCTTTAAGAGCAAAAATGTATATTTGAGTTTCATTCTAGTTTAAAGGGAACCAAAAGTGCACATAAATAGAAAATTCACTTATTAAGGGCTTCTACCATCCCCTGCAGCTGCCCTGTGCAAGTGCCATCACTGAACGTCCCTCCAATCCCCTGCAGTGACTAAGTTTTGATTTTGGCGACAGAGCCAGTCACCAGCCACTTTACATGTGCAGGGTGCTCCCAGTGGTGGGAGCGTGATCGAGGACGTGCGTGGCCAGGACCATGCAGGCGTAGGGACTAGCGACTGGCTCTGTCGCTGATATCAAAACTTAGTCACTGTGGGCGACCGGAGGATCGCTCTATCACGGCGTGGGTACAGGGCAGCTGGTAGAAGCCCCAGGTAAGCAAAACTCATTTTTTATGTTCACCTTAGGTTCCCTTTAAAGGAAGCATGAGCCGTTTTATGCTACCATCAGATCTACTTATCTGGGGCTTCCTCCAGCCCCTTGCAGCCGATATGTCACTCGCCGCAGCTCCGCTCTCAGCCACTGGCCCAGGGTCCCCGCCGGTTGAGAGGCAGACCTCGAGGTCAACATCTATTGCGCCCGCGTGAGCGTCGCTTTCAATCACTGGCACATGGTCTCGAGTGTTCTGCACAGGCGCAGAAGAGGATGACCTCACGGTCGGCACCGGTAGGAATCCCGGGCTGGCAGCTGAGAGCGGAGCTGCTGCGTGGGAAATGTCGGCTGCCAGGGCCCAGAGGAAGCCCTGGGTAAGTAGAGCAGGGGGGAGGTTATTTTGCCTGACATTTCCTCACAGCTGAATCGCAAAATCGCAAATCGATAGTGATTTCTAAATCGCTAGGGTTGCTACTTTATCATAGAAATCATGAGAAGTATTTTCCACTATAGTGATTCGATTTGCAAATCACAATCGCTTTCTGGAGTGATTTTAAAGTGAACCTCCGGACTAAAAATCTACTTAGCAGAACTGAAAAGGTTTGGTGTTTCTTTAACAGTTTCACAGCATCAGAACTTTGTTTTTCTTACCAAAGCATCATTTTTAGCTACATTTTTAGCTAAGCTCCGCCCATCAAAGAAAAAAGGCCTGGGCTTTTTTCCCCTGATGCTGTGCAGAGCATGATGGGATTTCCTATGTCGTTATTCACGTTGCCTAGCAACTGGGAGAGGTGCTCAGGACACAGGACAGTTGGAACTGTGTCTCATGCTCCCTGTCACCTCCTTTCAACCAAAAAGATGGCTGCCCCCATGAAATCAAACATTTACCTGTTCTTTTAAAACAGGGTGGGTAAGAGATTATATTACCTATCTATTTAAATTAACAAAACTAATGTAACTTAAAGCGGAATATAACCCAGCATTTCAACTTTGCTCTAAAACATTATTTACAGCATATTATATGCAACCAGCATTTTTTTTTTTTACTAGACCAGCATTGGAAGGGTTACACACAGAGGTTTAAAGCTCCGTGGAGAGATATGCAGAAGTTCAGATAGATACATTTAACTAAATAGAATGTAACAAGTGATAAATGTTACACACTCGTTGGCTGTCCTCCAGCTCCTTCTAAGTCAGAGAGAGTGAGTCACATTCCACACTTAGATACATTTAAGTAAACAAAATGTATCTATGTAAGCTTCGGATGCGTCTGCAGTTCTCTCCAGGAACTTTAAAGCCCTGTGTAACCCTTCCAATGCTGGTCTGGTAAAAAAAAAATGCTGGTTGCATATATTATACTGTAAATAATGTTTTAGAGCAAAGTTGAAATGCAGGGTTATATTCTGCTTTAATGACAGTATGTTTGTTTAGGCTGGAGTTCCTCTTTAAGAGGGATAATGCAATGCAAATGAAAAATCGCAATCGCATAACAAAATGAATGAAAAATCTCAATCGCTGACGTTTTTGATTTGTGATTGCGATTGCTAGTGGTAAAGAGCCCTAAGTTTTAGCAGTCTTGTTTTTCTACTTGCTGTGTTTCCTGTGGTTTTGCTGTACAGGAAGTCCTAGCAAGGCTTGATGAGCATGTTTGATGAGCATGTTTCTTCATATGCAGGCAGCCTGCAGAAATTAACAATTTAAGGGTTTACTCATTCAACATACACATCATATATCGTTCAGTTCATATCAACATATCATATACACATAAGCACAAGTGTAGCCACCATGAAAACTTTCCTTCCCTCCATAATTTGTTTTTTGTTAATTGAGCCACTGCAGCTTTAAGGCCAAGCTGCAGGGCCGCACAACACAGCATACAAGTGATTTACCGCCCCCCCCCCCCCACACACACACACACACACACACACACACACTTTTCTCTCCACCGACAGAGCTCTCTGTTGGTGGGGTCAGCCTATGACAGCGGATCACCACCGACACTCTGGAGGGGACAGCCGTGTCACACAGCTGTCCCCAGTACAGCACTGCTGCAGATCGCAGCGCTGTACAAAGTAATTAGATAGCGGTTTCGAAGTCTAACAGTCCTCCCGAGCGGCTATCGCTGCTAGGAGACTGAAGGCTGCTAGGATCGGGGCTTCTACCAGCCTCTTGCAGCTGCCCTGTGCCAGTGTCCTCACTGAACATTCCTCCAATCCCTCGCAGTGACTAAGTTTTGATTTCGGCAACAGGGCCAGTCACCAGTCACTGTACATGTGCAGGGTGCTCCTAGTGACGGGAGCGCTATCCAAGGACGTGCATGGCCAGGGCAGTGGCTGAAGACTGTCTTTGTCGTAGATATCAAAACTTAGTCACTATGGGGGACTGGAGGAACGCTCCATAACAACGCAGGCTCAGGGCAGCTGCAGGGGGCAGGTAGAAGCCCCAAGTAAGCAAAACTTTCGGTTTCCTTTAAAGCAGGGTTGTCAAACTCAAATACAAAGTGGGCTGAAATTGTATACTGGGGCCTAGTCGCGGGCCAAACTCAATGTCTACTTGCCACCTTTCTCCATTATAAAGTTCTCTGATGTCTAGCGGTCCTCCCTCCCCTATACAGTTCCCTGGTGTCCATAGCTCCCAACTGTCCCTCTTTCAGAGGGACAGTCCCTCTTTGGGAGACCTGTCCCTCTGTCCCTCTTTCCTCCTCATTTGTCCCTCTTTCAGGACTTTGTCCCTCTTTCAGGACTTTGTCCCTCTTTCTATGTAAATATATATATTTCTCTACTAAAAAATGTTTGACTCTAAACTTTATTCCCATCCTTTAAATTGATATATTACTAATTTTAAAATGTTAATATAAAGGAACATGAACCAGGATAGAAAGGACCAGTGTGGTTTGAATTATAAAACATATTTTTCTTATGAAATCTTTATTGTATGCGTGACTAGGGTTGTGATGGGGGCGTGGTCAGGGGTGTGTCAGGGGTGTGGCTTAAGTGTCCCTCTTTCTCATCTCAAAAAGTTGAGAGGTATGGGTGTCTAGTGGCCCCCACCCTTGCCTATACAGTTCCCTAGTGTTTAGTGCTTTCCCCCTACCTCCCCATATGGCATCCCTGGTGTTCTATGTCTTCACCTCCAATCTAGCTTCCCTGGTGGTCTAAAGTGGGCCAAACATAATGCAAAGTGGGGAAACCACTTGAGGGCCAAATTTAATGGCACTGAGGGCTAAATTTGGCCCGCGGGCCAGCGTTTGACATGTATGCTCTAAAGGAAGCATCAGCCGTTTTATGCTACCTTCAGATCTACTTATCTGGAGCTTCCTCCAGCCCCTTGCAGCTGATATGTCACTTGCCGCAGCTCTGCTCTCAGCCACTGGCCCAGGGTCCCCGCCGGTTGAGAGGCAGACCTCGAGGTCAATATCTATTGCGCCCGCGTGAGCATCGCTGTCAATCACTGGCACATGGTCTCGAGTGTTCTGCACAGGTGCAGTAGAGGATGACCTCACGGTCGGCAGCGGTGGGAATCCCGGGCTGGCAGCTGAGAGCAGAGCTGCTGCGTGGGAAATGTCGGCTGCCAGGGCCCGGAGGAAGCCCTGGGTAAGTAGAGCAGGGGGGAGGTTATTTTGCCTGACATTTCCTCACAGCTGAATCGCAAAATCGCAAATCGCTAGCGATTTCTAAATCGCTAGGGTTGCTACTTTATCATAGAAATCATGAGAAATATTTTCCACTATAGTGATTCGATTTGCAAATCGCAATCGCTTTCTGGAGAGATTTTTAAGAGGGATAATGCAATGCAAATGAAAAATCGCAATCGCATAACAAAAAGAATGAAAAATCGCAATCGCTGGCGTTTTTGATTTGTGATTGCGATTGCTAGTGGTAAAGAGCCTTACATTTCAGCAGTCTTGTTTGTTTTCTACTTCGTGTGTTTCCTGTGGTTTTTCTATAATGGATGCAAGCAAGGCTTGCTGGATAGTGTACTGGTTAAGGGCTCTGCCTTTGACATGGGAGACCAGGGTTCAAATCCTGGCTAGGTCAAGTACCTATTCAGTAAGGAGTTCAAGGCAAGACTCCCTTACACTGCAGGGTGGCCTCTTGAGCACGTCCCTGTGGCTGCAGCTCTTGAGCGCTTTGAGTCCAACAGGAAAAAAGCGCTATACAAATGTTCGGATTATTATTATTGATGAGCATGTTTGATGAGCATGTTTCTTCATATGCAGGCAGCCTGCAGAAATAAACAATGTAAGGGTTTCCTCATTCAACATACATATCATATATCGTTCAGTTTATATCAACATATCATATACACATAAGCACAGGTGTAGCCACCATGAAAACTTTCCTTCCCTCCATAATCAGTGCAACTACTATGAGATATCTCATCCCCACCCCCATTACATTATAAGAGCCTCTGTGGTGTTGATCTACACTAGCTTCTTAGCATGACGTAGGCATCAGCTTGCTAGGCCCATGTTGACTTAACACAAGCACAGTTGAACTTTTCAGATTAACAGCTGTGTCAGACATGCACAGTAGGGCTCAAGCAATGATCTTGTGCTGCTTGGAAGCTCAGAGCTTTCTGGGCATCCGCACTGTGCTTGGTTACATTTGAGGCCAGAGATCTCCGCGCCTATGCAGCCTGACCCCCAATTTCAGAGGGTAGGCAGTGGACTCCCTGTGCCAAATTACAGACATCTAGCATAGCTGGTTTCCGAAATGCAAGGCACGAGAACAAGTAGGGCCAGGGACGGATCTAGGGGGGGGCAAGCGGGTATCTTGCCCCAGGCGCAGTTTGTTGAATTCTTAAAAAGGAGGCAAAATGAATGGCAGTTTAGGCGGCAAAAGCTGACCTTTAGGCGCCAAAACCTGACCTTGCCCCATGCGCAACTTGGTCTTGATCCGTCCCTGAGTAAGGCTGGAGTCTGCAATTCAAAGACTTGCCCATCAAATTTAGAGTCAATAGGGGCAATGGTCATGGAGATTCCGGGGGTTGAGATGTAAAGATCCGGGGTTGCATAATGTTTGCACCACCAAAGGCCCCCCCCACCTTTAAATGTGGCAGACGAAAGTGGCATAGGCTTCAGCTTTGGGGGGAGGGAGGAGGGGGGGCACCAGTTTCAGCAATTATCTGCCTACAGTCAATATTTAGGGACCCTGGCCCCATTCCAGGCCCTTGAGAACTCCCAGTGTGGCTTCCCCCACACCGAGAAACGCCACAGCGCTAGTGACAATATGATGAGGGGCCCTTGGTGTAAATTGGGACATGAGGTTTCACAATTTACACTCAGTATCGCTCATGTCCCAATTTACACCAAGGAACGCTCATAATACTGCCACTAGCGCAGCAGCATTTCTGGTGACTGTTGCGCACTAGAACATAGAAGAAAAGCTGGCCTACAGAGGGGAGCTTCATACTGTAATATTCTCCAAAAACAGCTGTTAGTCATCAGCTGTTTTGGAGACCTTGAAGTTCTGTTGCACTTGCACAGTCAGTGTGGGCCTAAGTTTTCTTCAGTCATAGAGGGACTTAAAATCGTGAGGACCGTGGTGTTAAACCCCCCTAGTGACCAGGCCATTTTTTGTTAATTGGGCCACTGCAGCTTTAAGGCCAAGCTGCAGGGCCGCACAACACAGCACCCCCTTTTTTCTCCACCAACAGAGCTCTCTGTTGGTGGGGTTTGATCCCCCCACAGTGTTTATTTTTTTTTTTTACAGATCTGTATTTTATTTATTTTTAAGTACATTTCTTAATTTTTTTTCTCCCTTAAACCCTCCCTCCCCCCGCTAGCCAATCACTGTGATCAGCTTTCATAGGCTTCAGCCTATGACAGCGGATCACCGGCGACACTCTGGAGGGGACAGCCGTGTCACACGGCTGTCACCAGTACATCGCTGCTGCAGATCGCAGCGCTGTATAAGGTAAGTAGACAGCGGTTTCGCCATCTAACAGTCCTTCCGAGTGGCGATCGCTGCTAGGAGAGAGGAGGCGGAGCTCCACCTTCCAAGCAGGAGATGCGCGCGCAGCCTGCGCATGCTTTCCTGCTAGCCGCATAGTTCACACCAATCGGCGTGGAGCGGTCCTGGGGCTGCCACCGCGTCCACGTCACTGGGCATGGATCGGTCGGCAAGTAGTTAATTAAAAGTCAATCTGATTGTTTGTCCTGCAGCCAGCACTGTTATCAGCTGTATTCAGCAAGTTGTAAATATGTCAACAATATCATTTTTTTACTGTTTTCTGTTAGTTTTCAGTTTTATTAATGCTTAAAGTGAAGGTTCCAGCAAATAAAAAAATTCAAATCCACTTACCTGGGGCTTCATCCAGCCCATGGCAGGCAGGGCGTGCCCTCGACGCCGCTCCGGAGGCTCCCGGTCTTCTTCGGTGGCGCGCCCGACCTGGCCAGGCCGGCTGCCAGGTCGGGCTCTTCTGCACTCCAAAATGCGTCTCACGCAAGCGCGATGACGTTATCGGACGTCCTCCAGGCAGTACTGCGCAGGCGTAGTAGTTCTGAGCCTGCGCAGTACAGCCCGGAGGATGTCCGATGACATCATCGCGCTCGCGTAAGACGCATTTTGGAGCGCAGGAGAGCCCGACCTGGTAGCCGGCCTGACCAGGTCGGGCGCGCCACCGAAGAAGACCGGGAGCTTCCGGAGCGGCGTCAAGGGCACGCCCTGCCTGCCATGGGCTGGATGAAGCCCCAGGTAAGTGGATTTGAATTTTTTTTTGTTTTGCCCCCACACAAAGATATTCCCTTTAAGAGCAAAAATGTATATTTGAGTTTCATTCTAGTTCAAAGGAACCAAAAGTGAACATAAAAAAAAAAAAATCACTTATCTGGGGCTTCTACCAGCCTCTTGCAGCTGCCCTGTGCCAGTGTCCTCACTGAACATTCCTCCAATCCCTCGCAGTGACTAAGTTTTGATTTCGGCAACAGGGCCAGTCACCAGTCACTGTACATGTGCAGGGTGCTCCTAGTGACGGGAGCGCTTTCCAAGGACGTGCATGGCCAGGGCAGTGGCTGACGACTGTCTCTGTCGTAGATATCAAAACTTAGTCACTATGGGGGACTGGAGGAACGCTCCGTAAGAGTGCAGGCACAGGGCAGCTGCAGGGGGCAGGTAAAAGCCCCAAGTAAGCAAAACTTGTTTTTATGTTCACTTTCGGTTTCCTTTAAAGCAGGGGTTTCAAACTCAAATACAAAGTGGGCCGAAATTGTACACTGGGACCTAGTCGCGGGCCAAAATTGTACACTGGGAGGTAGTCGTAGGCCAAGCTCAATGTCTACTGGCCACCTTTCTCCATTATAAAGTTCTCTGGTGTCTAGCAGTCCTCTCTCCCCTATACAGTTTCTAGTGGCCCCCACCCTCCCCTATACAGTTTCCTAGTGCTTTCCCCTACCTCCCATTATGGCTTCCCTGGTGTTTTAGGGCTTCACCTCCAATCTAGCTTCCCTGGTTGCCTAGAGTGGGCCATACATAATGCAAAGTGGGGAAACCGCTTGAGGGCCAAATTTAATGGCTCTGAGGGCCAAATTTGGCCTGCGGGCCAGTGTTTGACATGTATGCAAAGGAAGGTAAGGAAGCATCAGCCATTTTATGCTCCCTTCAGATCTACTTACCTGGGGCTTCCTCCAGCCCCTTGCAGCCGATATGTCACTTGCCACAGCTCTGCTTTCAGCCGCCAACCCAGGGTCCCCGCTGATTCAGAGGCAGACCTTGAGGTCGTCGTCTACTGCGCCGCTGTAAATCACTCGCACGTGGGCTTGAGTGTTCTGCACAAGCGCAGTAGAGGATGACCTCCAGGTCGGCCTCTGCACCAGCGGGGATTCCGGGCCGGCGACTGATAGCGGAGCTGCGGCGTGGGCCATGTCCGCTGTGAGGGGCTGGAGGAAGCCCCAGGTAGGTAAAGCGGGGGAAAGGGGGGATAGGGTGGAGTGGTTGTGTTGCCTGACATTTTCTTTAAGTTTTAGCAGTCTTGTTTGTTTTCTACTTGCTGTGTTTCCTGTGGTTTTGCTGTACAGGATGTCCTAGCAAGGCTTGATGAGCATGTTTCTTCTTATGCACAGGCAGCCTGCAGAAATTAACAATTTAAGGGTTTACTCGTTCAACAAACATAACACATATTGTTCAGTACATATCAACATACCATATACATGTAAGCACAAATTAAGCCTGAAGTAAACGATGATGGTAACCGCTCTACTGTGTGATGAAAAGACAGTGCTGGATCAAGGCAGACAGGCCCAATCGATGTAAGCAAAGGAAAAGATCCGCAACGATGTCTTCACATACGAACTTTATTTAGGACATATCCTAGTACAGCCAAGACCTAGTAGCTGACATGTTTCGGGCCCAAGCCCTTAATCATAGCAGCTATGATTAAGGGCTTGGGCCCGAAACATGTCAGCTACTAGGTCTTGGCTGTACTAGGATATGTCCTAAATAAAGTTCGTATGTGAAGACATCGTTGCGGATCTTTTCCTTTGCTTACACAAATTAAGCCTGCTGTACCAAATCCATGTTTTGTACAAAAAAAGTGATCAAAGTTTTATGACGTATAACAGTGTTCACAAGCGACCCAGAATGGAACATTAGGAATCCACTCTGTGACTAATCAAAATCACAGCGCTGCCAGTGATAAGTGATCACCAGCTGATAACTGGTCATGCTAGAAAAATAACCATCCCAGTCCTGTGAAATTAAAGGAAGCATCAGCCATTTCATGCTACCTTCAAATGTACTTACTCTGGGCTTCCTCCTGCTCCTTGCAGCCAATATATACGTCGCAGCATCTCCGCTTTTAGCCACCAGCCTGGGGTTCCCACCGGTTCAGGAGCTGACCTCGAGAAATTAGTATTATACTAATGTTTTTTCTATAAATGTTAAGATTGATCTCATGGCAAATCGGCCATTTCATTGAACTTAACTTTTTTTTGCGGTGCTGACACATATTTGCATTAAAATTCACCTTTACACGTTTCTGCGCATTCCGCATTTCTGGCAGAGTTGGGGGCAAAAATAAACGGAGAAATATCACCAAATTTAATGGTAAATAGCGAAGCTTCCATACATACAAGAATCACCAAGTTTGCAGGGCATATTACAGTGTACCTGAGAGCAGGAATAACAAAAATGTGATACTTGCCTGGGGCTTCTTCCAGACCCATGAGCACCTCTGAATCCCTCACCGCCCTCCCGAGTGCCTCCGTTTAGTTGCAATCAGCCCCAGTAAGTGGCTCAGTTGCGGTAGTCCGCTCTTCTGCGCATGTGTAGACGGCAGCTGAAAGGTTACATAGATTTGCATTATACGGTCTCCGTTTTGTTTCTGTCAGCCACTTATGATTCTGTCTGTCATTTTGTTTATGCCCTATTCTGTTAAGCCATGTTATATTGAACTTCTGTACAGTACTTGTCTAGTGAACCTATGTTGACCTTAGATGATGAACTTATATTGACTGTTGTGTTTGTCTAGTACAGAAGACTGGTATCTCACTAAAAAGCCATAAGACATGTAGTTTCGCTTGTTACAGGTGGCTTATCTTGAGTTCAGGGACATATTCCTGTATGATAACGACCTTCCTAATTAAAAAGGTCATAGATTTTCAGTCCCTACAATCTATCTCATCAAAGAAATGTCCAAACTGATATATTGTTGTCCACAGACAGTTCAAGAACAGGTTTGTTCCTGAAGATGCCTTGTGATCTACACCAGATGTCCTCAATCAGACATATTTCATATTTTATCCTGTACAACATATACTGTATCCAATTAAAAGTATTTATCAGTTAGCATGAGACCAATGTATTCAGTTGTTTATGCGGTAAGAGTTACGTTAAACTACATACATGTCCTTGACAATGTGACCATTTTGTCAGTATATAAGAAGGCACATCGGAATAAAATCTTTGAGTGAAGTTTGAACTAATCAACCTGGTATCTGTCATTATTTTACTCCCGGTGCCGTAGAGAATCATCAAGGATCTATCAAAATACTGTGTTCTTAGCCCACACAGAACCTAACCGCCGCACATATGCAGAAGAGCCTGACTAGCTTGACCAAGCAAGATTAACTGAGCTGACATCAGGCCAAACGGAGCCACCCAGGAGGACTGCAAGGGACACATCGGTGCTCATGGGGCTGAAGGAAGCCCCGGGTAAGTATCAAATCTTTCTCAGGCCTGGTGCACACCAGAGGAGTTTTTCTGAGCGTTTTGAGTTTTTGAATCCTTCTGCTAATGTTATCCTATGTGTCTATGCACACTGGAGCATAGAAAAAAAACAATAGCATTACATTGGGAAGAGCTTTTGAAACCTCTAGCATTTGGGAAGCTTTTCTGGTGTGTCTCAGGCCTTATTCCTGCTCTCAAATTTCCATTAAGGAGAACATGTTGATGTTGATCCAGGGATTTTTATCTGATTGCCATCTGGAGTCGGGAAGGAATTTTTCCCTTTTGGGGCTAATTGGATCATGCCTTGTAAGGGTTTTTTCGCTTTCCTCTGGATCAACAGGGATATGTGAGGGAGCAGGCTGGAGTTGTACCTTGTACTGGTTGAACTCGATGGACGTATGTCTTTTTTCAACCATAACAACTATGTAACTATGTAACAGTAAGAACAAGAGGGTGATGTTTTAAAATACGGTGACCATATGTCCCGCTTTACCCGGGACAGGTCCCGCCTTCGGGGGGCGCTGTCCCAGGCTGCATGAGGTCCCGGGAAATGTCCCGCTTTTAGCAGCGGGACGTCCCGGCCTCAGGACTCTGGCCACCGTATCTGTATGAACTGGCTGCGGCGTCTATAGACGTAGTGCCAGTTCATTGCCCACAGAACCGCTCCAGCCTGCATAGTCTCCGGCAGGCAGAGCAGGGCTATGGGAAGATGGCTGCCGAAGCCCTGTAGTGGAGACAATTTGTGTCTCCAGTACAGGGCTTCGGGTGCCATCTTGCCGTAGCCCTGCTCTGCCTGTCAGCGCGGGAGACTGCAGGAGGAGCAAGATGGTCCCGGGAGCAGCGCGCCAGAGGCCGGCCAGGGGCGAGAGGAGACTTCTGTCAGGTAAGTAAATGTTTTTTTTTTTCCAGGTGCAATGCTGCCCAAATTGCATTTATTTTGTGCTGACATGTTTCTCACATTGCGTTTATTTTGTGCTGACATGTTTCTCACATTGCGTTTATTTTGTGCTGAAATGTTTCTCACATTACATTTATTTTGTGCTGACATGTTGCTCACATTGCGTTTATTTTGTGCTGAAATGTTGCTCACATTGCATTTATTTTGTGCTAAAATGTTGCTCACATTGCGTTTATTTTGTGCTGACATGTTGCCCCCATTGTGTTTATTTTGTGCTGAAATGTTGCTCACATTGCGTTTTTGTGCTGAAATGTTGCTCACGTTGTGTTTATTTTGTGCTGAAATGTTGCACACATTGCGTTTATTTTGTGCTGACATGTTGCACACATTGCGTTTATTTTGTGCTGACATGTTGCCCATTGCGTTTATTTGCTGCTGACATGTTGCCCACATTGCGTTTTTGTGCTGACATGTTGCCCACATTGCATTTATTTTCTGGTGTCTGGGGTAACCAGGGGCGTAGCAATAGGGGTTGCAGAGGTAGCCACCGCATCGGGGCCCTTGGGCCAGAGGGGCCCCGAAGGGCCCTCCCTCAACTACAGAATTAGCTCTCAATTGGTCCTGTGCTCATAATCACATCTATAGATACTCTGAACAGTGGTAATTATTAACAAACTGCTCCCCATCCCCTTCTTGCACCTCTGACACTGTAGTTGCCATTGGCAGGTTTCGGTATGCTGTATCAATTGCTATGTATAGAGTGCTTGGGGGGCCCCAATGTAAAACTTGCATCGGGGCCCACAGTTCCTTAGCTACGCCACTGGGGGTAACTGTTGCTGCATTTATTATTTAATGGTCATAGTTGGCTATGTTTGCTGCTTTGGGGTTACGGTATACTATTAAATAGCATCACACAGTTTCTGCACACCCATGATGTGAATCCATGGCGTAAACACTGCTTTCTTATGCCTCGCTGTTACATCATTATGCTAGCTCCGCCCATACAATGTCATGGCCACGCCCATTTTTCAGCACGCCGCAGCCCCCCCACTTTTCGGCGCAGCCCCCATTTTTCGCGTGCCGCAGAATTCTCCCTCTTCCCGTGCTAAATATTGGGGAAGGATAAAGGAACTGCACACAGACTCCCTGAATAATGGTTCCAGGTGTTGCACTTCCCTTCTATTCTCTCTGCACTGCCTCCGGTGGTAGTGCAGAGAACAGATGGGAACGCCAGCACTTGGATACATTATTAGGTGAGTCTGTGCCTGCTGCCTTTATCCTCCCCGCTGTGCTCAGAGTCAGTGTGGGGAGGAGGGGGATGCGGAGGGGGGGATTCTTTAACCTGGAGGGCACAAGATGGGCCCTGCCAGGAAAATAATATAAATTGAAAATTAAAAGAAACCAAAACGTGGACAGTGCATAACATCTGATATGTAAGTAGAGCAAGCTGTTATTTTACATATGTATTTTTTGTGGGGGGCATATAATGGCTAACCGTTGTTCTTTAAAGTTACAATAGGATTTTTTTTATGCAGTTAAATGGCAGATTACTGTATCCAGTGTTAGGCTGAGGGAGAGGCTGGGTAGGCACCAGCCTCTGGGCGAAACTGTACCTCGCCAAGTGCCAGCCCTTGCCCTGCCTTATGCAGAGTGGTGCGGAGCAGGAGGCAAGGGTACAACTCGCCTATCAGTGCCACCAGAAACTTCAGCATGTCTTTTTCACATTGCACAGTTCAATGTCTCCTCCCTGATGCCCTCTAGTGGTGCCTCTCATTCCCCTTGTTCTACTTAAAGAGAACCTAGTGATTTTTGATTTTGAAGCGAGTGATTTTTCACGTTCTCAGCTACAATAGCACCCCCTATACTGCTATTGCGGCAAGGAAGGCCGCAATAGCAGTATAGGGGGTGCTATTGTAGCTGGGAACACGAAGAATCACTCGCGTTCCCAGCCTGACGGCTGGTGATGGCAAAACCGGAAGTAGCTGGCGGCGGGTCCAGGAGCATCGGAGCGAGGCTGCGAGGGCACCGATCAGCTGCAGGGGGCTGAGGGAGGCCCCAGGTGAGTAAAACTCATTTTTTTTCCCGGCTTAAGGTTCACTTTAAATGTACTGTAAAGCAAACTAGCCAAATGGTGTTTCAAGTGCTGCATCCTTTCTACCTTCTGGTAATTTGGTAACATCTCCGCCACTTTATGCTTATACTGAGGGTCTAGTAGCGTTGCCATCCTGTACAGGTCATTCCCCTTGAGTTTTTTTTATACGGGGGTCCCGACCCTAAATAGGCTAAACAGCATGAAAGACCCTACCTGTACAAAGTTGGATGCTGACCTTCTAGTCATCTCCTCTTGCTCTTCCTCAGTGATGTCAGGTAATGTCTGACTGCCTTATCAACTTTCGATGGATCTTCCTCTACCATTGTTAAAGTTGACATCAATTTGTTTAAATTACTTTTTCTGCTGTCTGTGCAGTTCCTTCAATGAGAATCTGTTATGGAGGGCAAGTCTGCCATTATTTCAACTGTGTGATAAACTTTCAATGGTACTTTCTCAGTACCATGGTAACCACGGGTAACGGCCGGGGAATCAGGGTTTGATTCTGGTTCGGAGAGGGAGCCACAGATGCAGTGAAGGGTATGCACTGACTGGACTAATAGTGTGCTGTCACACAGATGCTGTGAAAGGTATTCACTGCCTGGTATAATACATTGTGTAGTGACACAGATGCAGTGAAAGGTATGCACTGACTGTTATAATACAGTGTGCAGTCACACAGATGAAGTGAAAGGTATGCACTGACTGGAATAATACAGTTTGCAGTCACACAGATGCAGTAAAAGGTATGCACTGACTGGACTAATACAGTTTGCAGTCACACAGATGCAGAGAAAGGTATGCACTGACTGGTATAATACAGTGTGCAGTCACACAGATGCAGTGAAAGGTATGCACTGACTGGTATAATACAGTGTGCAGTCACACAGATGCAGTGAAAGGTATGCACTGACTGGTCTAAAACAGTGTGCACTCACACAGATGCAGTGAAAGGTATGCACTGACTGGTATAATACAGTGTGCTGGGCCTGGCACAGTATAGCAAGCGCCAGCTGCGACAGACAGGGCTGTATATGCACACACAACAAAAAAAAACACATCACAAGAACATTAGCTCTCAAAAGAGTTTTTTGGGGTGCTTTCAGCAACAAATATCAGCAAGTAGCAAGCTAACAAGAGCTAACTAACGCTTTCCCTATCTCTCCAGCAACCTCTCCCTTCTCTCACTATAGCAGCAGCAGACAGAGTGAGAGTATGGCAGACGCTGCTGCCTTTTATAAGGGGGGGTGGGGGTCCAGGAGGGAGTTCAGCCTGATTGGCTGCCATGTGTCTGCTGATTGTGATGTAGAGGGTCAAAGTTTAGTCCAATGATGTGGTATAGGTGGCGGGTCAAACACGCTATACGTTCGCGGTTTGCCGCGAATGCGAACCGCAGGGATTCGTGCAAACATGTTTGCCGGTGAACCATTCGGGCCATCTCTAATGCCAAATTACAGAGATCTAGCATAGCTGGTTTCCAATATGCCATGCACTAGAACAAGCAGGACTGGGGTCGGCAATTCAAAGACTTACCCATAAAATTTAGGGTCAATAGGGGCTATGATCATGGAAATTCCTGGGTTGAGATGTAAAGAACTGGAGGTGCATAATGTTTGCACCACCAAAGAACCTCCCCTCTCGAATGTGGCAGACAAACGTGGCATAGGCTTCAGCTTTTGGGGGCCACCAGTTTCAGCAATTTTCTGCTTACAGTCAGTATTTGGGGACCCTGGCCCCATTCCAGGCCCTGAGAACTCCCAGAGTGGCTTCCCCCACAACAAGAAACGCCACAGCGCTAGTGGCAATATGATGAGGGGCCCTTGGTGTAAATTGGGACATGAGTTTTCACAATTTACACTCAGTATCGCTCATGTTCCAATTTACACCAAGGAACGCTCATAATACTGCCACTAGCGCAGCAGCATTTCTGGTGACTGTTGCCCACTAGAACATAGAACAAACACTGGCCTACAGAGGGGAGCTTCATACTGTGCAATTCTCCAAAAACAGCTGTTCATCATCAGCTGTTTTAGAGATCTAAAAGTGTGGGCCTAAGTTTTCTTTAGTCATAGAGGCACTTAATTAAAAATCAATCTAATTGTTTATTCTGCAGCCAGCACTGTTATCAGTTGCCTTCAGCGAGTTGTAAATATGTCAACGAGTGACATATCATTTTTTACTGTTTTCTGTTAGTTTTCTGTTTAATTAATGCTTAAAGGAATACTGTAGGGGTCGGGGGAAAATGAGTTGAACTCACCCGGGGCTTCTAATGGTCCCCTTCAGACATCCTGTGCCCGCACAGCCACTCACCGATGCTCCGGCTCTGCCTCCGGTTCACTTCTGGAATTTCAGACTTTAAAGTCTGAAAACCACTGCGCCTGCGTTGCCGTGTCCTCGCTCCCGCTGATGTCACCAGGAGCGTACTGCGCAGGCCCAGTATGGTCTGTGCCTGCACAGTACGCTCCTGGTGACATCAGCGGGAGCGAGGACACGGCAACACAGGCACAGTGGTTTTCAGACTTTAAAGTCTGAAATTCCAGAAGTGAACTGGAGGCGGGGCCTGGAGCATCGGTGAGTGGCTGCGCGGGCACAGGATGTCTGCAGGGGACCGTTAGAAGCCCCGGGTAAGTTCAACTCATTTTCCCCCGACCCCCCCTACAGTATTCCTTTAAGAGCAAAAATGTATATTTGAGTTTCATTCTAGTTTAAAGGGAACCAAAAGTGCACATAAAAGGAACCAAAAGTGCACATAAAAAGAAAATTCACTTATTAAGGGCTTCTACCATCCCCTGCAGCTGCCCTGTGCAAGTGCCATCATTGAACGTTCCTAGAATCCCCCGCAGTGACTAAGTTTTGATTTTGGCGACAGAGCCAGTCACCAGCCACTTTACATGTGCAGGGTGATCGAGGACGTGCGTGGCCAGGGCCATGCAGGCGTAGTGGCTAGCCTGGCTCTGTCACCGATATCAAAACGTAGTCACTGTGGGTGACCAGAGGATCACTCTATCACGGCGTGGGCACAGGACAGCTGGTAGAAGCCCCAGGTAAGCAAAAATCATTTTTTATGTTCACTTTAGGTTCCCTTTAAAGGAAGCATCAGCCGTTTTATGCTACCATCAGATCTACTTATCTGGGGCTTCCTCCAGCCCCTTGCAGCAGATATGTCACTCACCGCAGCTCCGCTCTCAGCCGCTGGCCCGGGGTCCCCGCCGGTTCAGAGGCAGACCTCAAGATCATCATCTATTGCGCCTGCGTGAGTGTCGCTGTCAATCACTCGCACATGGTCTCGAGTGTTCTGCACAGGCGCAGTAGAGGATGACCTCAAGGTTGGCCTCTGCACCGGTGGGAACCCCGGGCCGGCAGCTGAGAGCGGAGCTGGGAAATGTTGGCTGCCATGGCCCGGAGGAAGCCCTGGGTAAGTAAAGCAGGGGGGAGGTTACAGGTCCTTCTCAAAAAATTAGCATATGGTGATAAAGTTCATTATTTTCTGTAATGTACTGATAAACATTAGACTTTCATACATTTTAGATTCATTACACACAACTGAAGTAGTTCAAGTCTTTTATTGTTTTAATATTGATGATTTTGGCATACAGCTCATGAAAACACAAAATTCCTATCTTAAAAAATTAGCATATCAGGAAAAGATTCTCTAAATGAGCTATTAACCTAATCATCTAAAACAACTAATTAACTCTAAACACCTGCAAAAGATTCCTGAGGCTTTTAAAAACTCCCAGCCTGGTTCATTACTCAAAACCGCAATCATGGGTAAGACTGCCGACCTGACTGCTGTCCAGAAGGTAGTGTTGGGCGAACAGTGTTCGCCACTGTTCGGGTTCTGCAGAACATCACCCTGTTCGGGTGATGTTCGAGTTCGGCCGAACACCTCATGGTGTTCGGCCTTTTAAGTTCGGGTTCGCCCCGAACTTCTGTATGCCCCCGAACAGGGCCGAACAGGGCCCCTGTTCGGGCGAACAGGGCCCTGTTCGGCCGAACAGGCCGCAATACGGCCCCCCTATGGGGTCGCAGGCATAAGGGGGGAGCATGCCCCGATCGCGGGGGGGGTCGGAAATTCCCCCCACCCCCTCCGCTAGCGCTCCCCCCTCTGCCCGCTTCCCCATTCAAAAGTTTCAAGAAGTACCTGTATAGCGGATGGCCTGGCAGTGGGCGGCACTGTGGAGTGAGGAGGAGGAGGAGTCCGGAGAGTGACGAGTTGAGGGAGGCCGGGCAGCGGGCGTGAGGTCAGAGAAAGGGCGGAAGTTCCGCCCTTTCGCTGACCTCACGCCCGCTGCCCGGCCTCCCTCAACTCGTCACTCTCCGGACTCCTCCTCCTCCTCACTCCACAGTGCCGCCCACTGCCAGGCCATCCGCTATACAGGTACTTCTTGAAACTTTTGAATGGGGAAGCGGGCAGAGGGGGGAGCGCTAGCGGAGGGGGTGGGGGGAATTTCCGACCCCCCCCGCGATCGGGGCATGCTCCCCCCTTATGCCT
Source organism: Hyperolius riggenbachi (assembly GCF_040937935.1). Classification (NCBI taxonomy): domain Eukaryota; kingdom Metazoa; phylum Chordata; class Amphibia; order Anura; family Hyperoliidae; genus Hyperolius; species Hyperolius riggenbachi. The sequence goes on along the minus strand of NC_090652.1, from coordinate 46,654,349 downwards.
GCGACCCCATAGGGCCCCCAAAATAGGGATGTTCGGGAAGTTCGGGGTTCGGCCCGAACATGCCGAACATCTCGGCCATGTTCGGCGAACTTTCCCGAACCCGAACATCCAGGTGTTCGCCCATCACTACCAGAAGGCCATCATTGACACCCTCAAGCATGAGGGTAAGACACAGGAAGAAATTTCTGAATGAATAGGCTGTTCCCAGAGTGCTGTATCAAGGCACCTCAGTGGAAAGTCTGTGGGAAGGAAAAAGTGTGGCAGAAAACGCTGCACAACGAGAAGAGGTGACCAGACCCTGAGGAAGATTGTGGAGAAGGACCGATTCCAGACCTTGGAGGACCTGCGAAAGCAGTGGACTGAGTCTGGAGTAGAAACATCCAGAGCCACCGTGTACAGGCGTGTACAGGAAATGGGCTACAGGTGCCGCATTCCCCAGGTCAAGCCACTTTTGAACCAGAAACAGCGGCAGAAGCGCCTGACCTGGGCTACAGAGAAGCAGCACTGGACTGTTGCTCAGTGGTCCAAAGTACTTTTTTCAGATGAAAGCAACTTTTGCATGTCATTCGGAAATCAAGGTGCCGGAGTCTGGAGGAAGACTAGGGAGAGGGAAATGCCAAAATGCCTGAAGTCCAGTGTCAAGTACCCACAGTCAGTGATGGTCTGGGGTGCCATGTCAGCTGCTGGTGTTGGTCCACTGTGTCTTATCAAGGGCAGGGTCAATGCAGCTAGCTATCAGGAGATTTTGGAGCACTTCATGATTCCATCTGCTAAAAAGCTTTATGGAGATGAAGATTTCATTTTTCAGCACGACCTGGCACCTGCTCACAGTGCCAAAACCACTGGTAAATGTTTTACTGACCATGGTATTACTGTGCTCAATTGGCCTGCCAACTCTCCTGACCTGAACCCCATAGAGAATTTGTGGGATATTGTGAAGAGAAAGTTGAGAGACGCAAGACCCAACATTCTGGATGAGCTTAAAGGGATACTGTAGGGGGGTCGGGGGAAAATGAGTTAAAGTTACCCGGGGCTTCTAATGGTCCCCCGCAGGCACCCTGTGCCCGTGCAGCCACTCATGATGCTCCGGCCCCGCCTCCGGGTCACTTCTGGAATTTCAGACTTTAAAGTCTGAAAACCACTGCGCCTGCGTTGCCGTGTCCTCGCTTACCCTGATGTCACCAGGAGCGCACGGCGCAGGCACAGACCATACTGGGCCTGCGCAGTACGCTCCTGGTGCCATCAGCGGGAGTGAGGACACGACAACGCAGGCGCAGTGGTTTTCAGACTTTAAAGTCTGAAATTCCAGAAGTGACCCGGAGGCGGGGCCGGAGCATCGGTGAGTGGCTGCACAGGCATAGGATGCCTGCGGGGGTCCAATAGAAGCCCCGGGTAACTTCAACTCATTTTCCCCCGACCCCCCCCCCCTCCAGTATCCTGGGCCTCCATAACACCTGAGCAGTGCCACAGGCTGATTGCCTCCATGCCACGCTGCATTGAAGCAGTCTTTTCTGCAAAAGGATTCCCGACCAAGTATTGAGTGCATAACTGAACATAATTATTTGAAGGTTGACTTTTTTTTGTTTTAAAAACACTTTTCTTTGATTGGTTGGATGAAATATGCTAATTTTTTGAGATAGGAATTTTGGGTTTTCATGAGCTGTATGCCAAAATCATCAATATCCTATATAATAAAACCCCTGTGTCCGTGCGCTGTCCCTGTGTAGCGTTGTCCGTGCTCAACCGTTGTGCGCATGTGCACACTGCGCAGCACTGACAACACTACACAGGGATAGCGTGGGACCAGGGAGCCGAGTGGGCGGCGGGTCAGCGGGCGGCCGGGTTTGCGGCGGGTCAGTGGGCGGTGGGGTTTGCGGCGGGTCAGCGGGCAGCGTTCGCGCGCGGAGACACTGCGCCGGAGAGTGGGAGGGGAGTGGAGGATAGGGGAGGTGGGAGGAGAGGGGAGGGGAGGTGGGAGGAGAGGGGAGGGGATGGGGATTCGACACAGACCTAGAGCCCGTTTTTATACGGGCTTAGGTCACCTAGTTAAAACAATAAAAGGCTTGAACTACTTCAGTTGTGTGTAATGAATCTAAAATATATGAAAGTCTAATGTTTATCAGTACATTACAGAAAATAATGAACTTTATCACAATATGCTAATTTTTTGAGAAGGACCTGTATTTTGCCTGACATTTCCTCACAGCTGAATCGCAAAATCGCAAATCGCTAGTGATTTCTCAATCGCTAGGGTTGCTACTTTATCATAGAAATCATGAGAAGTATTTTCCACTATAGTGATTTAATTTGAAAATCACAATCGCTTTCTGGAGCGATTTTAAGAGGGATAATGCAATGCAAATGAAAAATCGCAATTGCATAACAAAATGAATGAAAAATCGCAATTGCTGGCGTTTTTGATTTGTGATTGCGATTGCTAGTGGTAAAGAGCCCTAAGTTTTAGCAGTCTTGTTTGTTTTCTACTTGCTGTGTTTCCTGTGGTTTTGCTGTACAGGAAGTCCCAGCAAGGCTTGATGAGCATGTTTCTTCATATGCAGGCAGCCTGCAGAAATTAACAATGTAAGGGTTTCCTCATTCAACATACATATCATATATTGTTCAGTTTATATCAACATATCATATACACATAAGCACAAGTGTAGCCACCATGAAAACTTTCCTTCCCTCCATAATGCAGCTTGGCCTCCCCATATGGCTTCCCTGGTGTTCTAGGGCTTCACCTCCAATCTAGCTTCCCTTGTTGTGTAGAGTGGGCCATACATAATGCAAAGTGGGAAAACCACTTGAGGGCCAAATTTAATGGCTCTGAGGGCCAAATTTGGCCCGCGGGCCAGCGTTTGACATGTATGCTTTAAAGGAAGCATCAGCCTTTTTATGCTACCTTCAGATATACTTATCTGGGGCTTCCTCCAGCCCCTTGCAGCCGATATGTCACTTGCTACAGCTCTTCTCTCAGCCACTGGCCCGGGGTCCCCGCCGGTTGAGGCAGACCTCAAGGTCATCATCTATTGCGCCTGCGTGAGCATCGCTGTCAATCACTCGCACATGGGCTCGAGTGTACTGCACGGGCACAGTAGAGGATGACCTCAAGGTCGGCCTCTGCACCGGCAGGAACCCCGGGCCGGCAGCTGAGGAGGCCCTGGGTAAGTAGTGCAGGGTGGAGGTTATTTTGCCTGACATTTCCTAACAGCTGAATCGCAAAATCGCAAATCGCTAGCGATTTCTAAATCGCTCGGGTTGCTACGTTATCATAGAAATCATGAGAAGTATTTTCCACTATAGTGATTCGATTTGCAAATCGCAATCGCTTTCTGGAGAGATTTTTAAGAGGGATAATGCAATGCAAATGAAAAATCGCAATCGCATAACAAAAAGAATGAAAAATCGCAATCGCTGGCATTTTTTGATTTGTGATTGCGATTGCTAGTGGTAAAGAGCCCTGAATTTCAGCAGACTTGTTTGTTTTCTACTTGCTGTGTTTCCTGTGGTTTTGCTGTACAGGAAGTCCTAGCAAGGCTTGATGAGCATGTTTGATGAGCATGTTTCTTCATATGCAGGCAGCCTGCAGAAATAAACAATGTAAGGGTTTCCTCATTCAACATACATATCATATATCGTTCAGTTTATATCAACAT